>NW_007246964.1:209314-265161 GCF_000164805.1 Carlito syrichta
CCAACGTGCGCCAGCTGCACCAGGCGCTGACCGCGCTGCTGAGCGAGACGGAGCGGGAGCAGTTCACGCATTGCCTGAACGCCTACCACGCGCGCCGCAACGTCTTCGACCTGGTGCGCACCCTGCGCGTGCTGCTGGACAGCCCGGTCAAGCGGCGCCTGCTGCCCATGCTGCGCCTGGTCATCCCGCGCTCTGACCAGCTGCTCTTCGACCAGTACACGGCCGAGGGCCTCTACCTGCCCGCCGCCACCCCCTACAGGCAGACCGCCTGGGGCGGCCCCGACGGCGCGGGGCCGGGGGAGGTGCGCCTGGTGAGCTTGCGGCGCGCCAAGGCCCACGAGGGCTTGGGCTTCAGCATCCGCGGGGGCTCGGAGCACGGCGTGGGTATCTACGTGTCGCTGGTGGAGCCAGGCTCCCTAGCTGAGAAGGAAGGGCTGCGGGTCGGGGACCAGATTCTGCGCGTCAACGACAAGTCCCTGGCCCGGGTGACCCACGCCGAGGCCGTCAAGGTAGGGCTGTGGCTTGGAGAGGAGTAGGAGGCAGAGTGTGGGCAGAGTGGCCAGTAGCTCCGTGCTGGGTGTCCTTAGGCGAATCGCTTGACCTTTCTGGGCTCCATTTTTCTTGAGTTTAAAACAAGAATGTTTACGGAGCAAATAGGTGCCAGGCACTGGTTATATAGAGATGCACAAAACAAGGACCTGGCCTTGGTAGGGCTTAAAGGATAGCGCAGGAGATGGACTGCCTCAAGCTACTAGGGCAAATATATGGTTACCAAGTGTGCAAAGGGCTGTGGATTCTTATGCACATTTGAAGAGATTAAAGCCTCTGCTTGGCGTACAGTTAGTAATCAGTAGGTGGCCTCTACTGCTGCTATTGTCATTCTCACCATCCTGTAGGTTCTTGACCCTGAAAGTTTAGTTAGCACCGAAGTGGCGGGGGGAGGTGGTTTGAGTGATCCACGGAGCTCTGGCCTGCCCCTGCGGCACCGTGCACCAGGCTGTAGATCCTGGAGCAAGTCACTTGCCCTCTTGGAACCTCTTCCTCACTTGGAAAATGGGGCAGCAGGACCAGATAAGTGGTCCCTAACCTTGTTGGAAATGAGGTCCCTGCCTGAATATAAAAAATAAAGTCCCCAGCCCCTGAGAGTATTTGTACTTTGAGTGTCTGTTAATTGAGAAAAATAACCTCATGACAGCAAGCTTCCAAGGCTTTAATCATGCTGTTTAAAGGAGTATGCCTGCTCGCTGATCTCACAGCCCAGCGCTACCGAAAACCAGTTCGAGTGTGAGATGGATAGTGTTTGGTGCACGGTGGATTCAAGGCTCCCTTGCAGGCATTTAGTCCCACCCCCTTCATGTGCAAGGGGAAGAGAGAAGAGTTCTGGGGGGAAAGGGACATCAACACACACTGCTTCTGCAGAGAAATGCTTCTCCGGGCTTTGACTGGCCTGTAAACCCCTGCCTCCTGGGCCTCTGCCTTGGTGCAGCTGTTTGGAGCTCCAGCTGAGGGCCTGCTGGCTACTGGGAAACTCCAAGCAGCAGAGGCCGGCGGCTGCTTCCTGTGTGCAGTCAGTGACCTGTGGTCAGGTGAGTCTCAAGCCGACTCCCTGGCTGTGTGCCTGGGATAGCACCCCATCTCGTCTCTGACCTTGGCTTCCCTCATTGGCTTCCCAGCCCCTCGGCCCCTTTGGGGAGGCCGCTGAGGCTTTTGGAAACTTCTTGGCAGCTTCTGGAAAAAAGCCAGTTGGTTTATATTGTTCCAGGGTGCAGCGGGCAGAGCTCATTGTGAGTTTCCATGCCACAATTCTCCTCTCAGTCTCCTCCCTGCCAACAAGCTTTCCCTTTTGTCTAGCGTTTCATATATTTATAAAGTCCATTAACCTTGGACCTAAAAGGTCTGGAGTTCCCAGATGATAAATTTGTGCACTAAAGATACTTGATTCAAATGGTCATTTATAAATGTGGTTTCAATTTTAGTGGCAGTTTAAAAAGACTTGGGTAACTTAATCATCACAAGGTGATAGGGTTTGGAAAGGCTGTCAGTTAACCCCGGGCAAGAAAAACACGGACTCCTCCTACGGTTTACACCCCATACTCAGCTGTGCCACAAGGGTCGGGCTGTTTGGCTGTGAGTTTCAGTTTACCAGCAACTGCCCCCCCCCTCCCGCCCCCGTCTTGCTGATAATGCTCCAGATCTTTTGTCCGAGCCTCCTTCAGCTACATCGGGCACTGTTGAGCTGTAAGTTAGAGCACCACCAGGCTTTGGCTCGTTTATTTATACTTGCTTCTTCCAGAGTAAAATCTGAACTCTCCATGGCATAGTTTTTGAAGCCAGAGAATGTGAGCGTTTGCCCGCAAGGGAGAGGCTGGTGGGAGCAGAGTTGTCCTTGAAGTGTGGTGCCTGTGGCCCGCCTCTCCGGCTGTCATCAGGTGCTTAGGCAGAATGAGCTCCTCCTGCCTCAGGGATGCCTCGCTTCCGGCCATGGCCCAACACACCGCCTGCCACAGGTGGACCCCTTTGGACCCTTCAGAAGCAACAGGCAAAAGGGATGCTGCTTTGTGTCACATGAACTCCAGGGGAAAAAAGGGACAGACTTTCCTCAGGGGGTGGAATTTAAAACGGAGGAGGTGGAACTTAAGTCCCTGAGGTCACCAGAGTTGCTCCATGGCAGATAGATTCAGGGACAGTTTGAAAGAACACCTGGAGAACTATTGACACACTTCCACAAAATTTTGAGTGTGAAGTCCCTTAACTGAAAGCCAAAAGAGACCCCCGTTCCTCCCCTGGGCACAGACAGCTCCTGTCTCTGCTTGGAGCCCCTCTGAGTAAATTTCAGTACTGCAGGGCACCGTGTCCGGGCTTTTATGGTAAAGGGACATTACTGTTAATGGACTTTTGACTTCATTTGAATTTCATCAGTTTTTCTGAAAATGTTATTTTTCTGTTCCAGGTTACCACATTTTCAATCTTAAGATTCTTAAAATTTTTTCTGAGACAGAAAGGGGGATGGGAAAGAACCTCTGAGCTTCCCAAAAGGGGAGGAGGAGAGTGTGTGTAATAAAAAGAAAATGAAATTAAAATAAATCTTAGGAATCAAGTTACTTAAGAGCTTATGAATCAGAGAGGATTGCAGCTTTTTAAAGAGTGGATTGGGCACTTTTCCTACTTGTCTTTCTGACAAATCAAGCATCCATTGTGACCAAAAGCAGTTCAGTGAGGATTTTAGTCTCCATTCACTGGGGCTCCCGTCCCTCTCTTGAAACCCATTTGCTAAATCAGTGGTGACAGGTTCAGATAAGGCAAAGCCATTTACTATTTGCAATTATGTTGAAATGTTTGATTTTTGAAAAATCTCTCTTGAATGAGCAGACGCCAAACTAATAATAAAAATAAAGAGAGTAGATCTTCCCAAGGTTTTCTGCCAAATATGCTGGATAAATTAGTCAAGGAGTCCACAGACCAGAGATGCTGTCTTCGACTCTGCTGCACACTTGCTGTGTGACCTTGGGCAACTCACGGATCCTCTCTGTGTTCCAGAGTAGATGGCAGAGGATGTCCAAGATCCCTTCCAGCTCAGACAGTCTGTGGTTTGCTTGGTATGTGCTACACAGAAGGCATTTAGAAGGCCTAGTCTGGTGTTTTCTTGTTCTTTTTAAATTGTTTTCGTTAAAGGCAGAATAAAGAAAGTTGGCTAAAGATTGGGAGATGAGAATCTTGGCACTCTTGTGTAACATCCTACTAAATCAGGAAATTGATAGGTTACACACTGTACTGAGGAGAGCTTGACTGCTGTCTCTTGACCCAAGAACACCAACCCCGGTGCTATTCCAGAGCAAATGAGAAAACAACAGTGGGATTCTGGCACTAGCAGCACCACCCTGGGAGCATTCAAAATCAGACTCCCTCGCTTGCTTTCTGAGTCTCCTGGTTTCTTGGGTAGCAGAATGCAAGGTATTCAGGTACTGCTGGGATATGTATATATATGTGTGTGTTTCATCTCGATAAAAATTAAATGACTTCCTCATGCTCTCAGCATCCCGTGGGTACATTCAAGGAGCATGTTAGAATTCGAAATATTACAGAAGTTAACAACTGTTGCTGGTCCTTTCATCAAATTAGAGGTATCACACCCTCCTTCCCTTTGCATAATAACCAGAAAGAATCTATCTGTATTAATATAAGTCATTAGCTTTGGTCCAGCACGTCCTAAACGACTCAACTATCCTTTTCCCATTGTATGTGGTTAGCGGAAGCCATTACAAATTATTACCACTTTCAACTTTGTGTCTGAAATGTGGCTTCTCCCTCTGGTTTCCTTTCTGTATTCCAACTTGAAAACGTGGACAGGCGTGGGCTTTCCCCTGGTCAGCCATGACATGTGGAAAGCTCACGCTGGTTGCTGCATATCCAGAGTGTAATGAGGCTATGCATTGCGAGGGCCCATTTCTCTAACTTAGTCTTGTATATTTAGTTGGTTCAAGCTGACACTTAAGGTTTTAGAAGACTATGATGTCTGTGTAGGACAAAATCCTCTTTCAACCAGTTACTTACTGTTCATATCAAAGAAGCACTTTGTACAGTGGAAGAGAGTGCTTTTTTTTTAAAGGCTCGATGTTTTTATACTAGAAGATTCTCACCTCCTGACTTGAAGGTGGGCATGAAAGAGATATAGAATCATTCCAGTGCTAGCATCTTGTTTTTCTGTCATTCCCCTCTGCTGACAAACCAAGTGTTGTTTATTCCATACCATGGAGTCATCATTCAGATGGAGCTGCAAAGATAAGTGTGAGCCCTTTAACCCCTGACCAATTGGCTTGTGTGTGTGTGGCTGCTTCCCACCTCTGTCTGCCCGCAGCCGCACAGTGGTGCACAACCTGTCTGCACCTGTCAGTACATGCAGCCTTGCGCATGCCTGTATGCTTGAGCTCGACGCTCATGTAGATCTGCTCCGACTCATAATCCTCCTTCCGTCCTGCAAAGGGCTTTGCACTGAAGCAGGCGTTCATAAGGGATTAGGCTCCAACTGGCGGTTTCTAGCAAGGTTCTTTTGTGACCTGGAAGGGCAGCCTTTGGTCTCCGTTGCTTGGGGATCCCAGACAAGTCCCCAGTCAGGATCAAAGAATCTGATTAGAAGAATGACATTAAATGGCTGGAAGTAGCTGGAGGCTGAAATACAAATCTTTCAAAATGGATTATTTTTCTTTTTTTAAAAAAAACTCCGGAGCAAGAATCTTATATTAACTTTGAGCTCGCACAGATTCCTAATTTTGCCCCAGGGTGGGGGTGATTTTTAAGATCTCCATGCTGCTGACATTTCCTTTGTACTTTTACAGCCTGGCAGGTGGATAGGGTGCAGAATAGCAATCAAACTCTCTCTCCATTCCATGCCCATGCGTTCCTGGTGTCAGCTGCATGTAGCAAGCAGCACCGTGGGGCCAGTGCACTTGTGCTTTGTTTTATTTTTTAATAGACTTTATTTTTTTTCGAGCAGCTTTAGGTTTGTAGCAGAACTGAGCAGACGGTACGAAAATTTTTCCGTATGCCTTCTGCCCCCACACATGCACAGTCTCCCCCACACCAACACCCCTACCCCCACCCTCTGCTCCCCACCCCCTAGCCTCCTGCCCCCCACCCACCATTGTGGTCCCTTGGTTGCAACTGATGAACCTACATCGACACCTTGTTATCACACAGAGCCTGTAGTTTACTTGCACTGTGTTTTAACTGCTTTACTTGTTTTACCGGAAGGCTTTTGGGCAGAGAGGAGGCTGTCCTTTGTGAGTGCCTTCTCTGCACCAAGGGCTTTGTTCCTCTTGTCCCTTCCAATCTTCCCCATGGGAGGCAGGGAGGCAAAGAGAATCGTGCTCAAGGAGATGAAATTGGTGAGTCCAAGGCCACCACTGGGGACTAAGAACCAAGTGGCCTCCCTGCCTGGAAGCCAGCCCAAGGGGTTTGTAGTCAGCTTCCTGGAAGACATTATTGGTCCCGTACTGGAAGGCAGGCAGATGTCATATTTTGAGCCTGGCATTTGAGGGCCTTTTAAGAACTACCCAGAGACTTCATTTGAGTATGTGGGAAGTCCGAGACCTACACATCTGCCCATCCCATTGTTGGTGGAGCCTTCTGTCCACACATTCTCTGAGCAGCCCTTCCCACAAACCTGTGACTGGTACTTGGGAGTTAGAGATGAACAGGACACGGCCTCTGTCCTTGGGGAGTCATGGGGGAACATGGACTCATCTTTGGCCACAGGTCACCCAGCATTTTAAGTGCCGTAGCACCGTCATGTCTGTGCATCCCTTCCACCCTCTCTGAAGCAGGAACCCCCCCACCCACTCCTCCATTCTTTCCCCCAGCTTTAATTTCTGTCACCCTCTTGTCATGACAGGAGGACATTTCTTTTTTTTTTTTTTTTTTGAGTTGGAGTCTCACTCTGTCACCCAGACTGGAGTGCAGTGGCCGCTACCGGCCACCGCAGCCTCGACCTGCTGGGCTCCGGCGATCCTTCCGCCTCAGCCTTCCAAGTAGCCGGAATTACAGGCATGCGCTACCACGCCCAGCTGATTTTTTGATTTATTGTAGAGATGAGGTCTCGCTGCCCAGGCGGGTCTCGAACCCGCGGGCTTAGGCAATCCACTCACCTTAGCCTCCCAAAGGCACGGGATTACAGGCTGAGTCACCGAGCCCGGCTAGGACATTTCTTTATGTTTGTTTCTTGTCTGCCTCCCCCTTTATAAGTGTACTTCTTGAGAACCGAGATTTTATCTACCTTCCTCATTCACGTATCCCTGGCTCCTGGCACACAGTAGATACTTTAATAAGTAAATGAACATTGTCAAATGAATGCAGTGATCTTGCTCCTAATCCAGTGCTAGTGAGTTCAGGATTTCCCAGCTCCTGAGGACAAGATCTGGAGAAAGTTCACGCATGGCAGCATAGTGGATGCTGGACGGAAGCATGGAGGAAAGCCAGAGGCTCTAGTGTGTGCTTTACCACCAAGCTGGCTGTGTGGCCAGGAGCGGTTCCCATGACATCTCTGAATCTCAGTCTTTGGAGCTGTGAATTGGGCGTAGCCACCTCCCACTTGCCTCCTTCCCGGGTGGCCGTGAGGAACAAGTAACTTACTAGATGTGACCACATTTGAAACCCTCTTCTACTTTCAGTGAAAAGGCTTTACAAAAATATGGTCTGTTCCTGGGTGAGCAACAGCTTTTCTCATCCTCTGCAACTCAGATCTACCCTTGGAGACCCTTTCAGTCATTCATTTGTCACTTTGCTGTGGATTTTCAAACCACATTCCCAGAAGTGGGTTATTTCAGCAGCCTGATTGTGTCGGTGAGATTCCAAAATAGAATCATTTATGCTTTCTGAAGAAATCAATGAACCAATTTTGGGTGAGATATATCTTCTGGCTTTTTGTTTTTTGGTTTTTAACTGTCCAGGTTTCTAGAAGCACCAACATTTTGGGTGAAGGCCAAGTCCCCAGTAATCACATGTGTTCAAACGCTGCTTTATTCTTTCCCGAGAATGTATAAATGGACTTATTTTTCCTTTCTTTTCAGTCCCAGCACCTTTGCCTCTTTTCCCCTTTGAGAATTTGTGTTCCTTCTGCTAAATTGGCTGCAGCTTTGCTTCAGTCGGAAGCCAGTTTCATCATGATTTTTCCTACCTGAGTTTCCTAATATCAGCATCCTCTCAACTTTGAATGCAAAGCAAATATATCAGCACAAATATAACAACTCCCAAGATGTCCTCTTTCCTGAATCCTAAAGCTGCCAGCTGCAGGGAGGAACAGAGTCAAATTACATCAGTAAGGGTGTTTCCACACACCCAGGTACTCAGGTGTTGGGGCCTTGGGGGTGGCAGTCTACCGTGTTAGCTTGCTAGAAAAGGAACAGGCTCCCCAGGCAACTCTTAACCACACCAAGGTCTGGAAAACACTACCTTCCTTTAGGGTCCCCCCATGCTCAACATGGTTTATCCACGTAAGACCTGACCAGAGAGGTGGACCTACCCTGTCCCCATCCTTAGATTTTTGGAGCAAGATTCCAGATGTGCAAGGTCAGCTGGTACCTTGGAAAATCCAAGGAAAGGAGGTCTGTAACCAAGAGATTAGAGATGGATTTGGAGATGGACCTGGGGTTGTTTGATAGTTGTTACTTGGCTGTCACCTTGGGCAGGTCCCTTTGCCTCTGACTCAGATATCTCCACCACCAGACCTGGTTCATAGTCCTCACAAGTTGGTCGTTGTTACCCTTGCACATTCTAAGTCTTAAAAATATGGCAGTGGCAGTCCCACTTGTGAGCATTGCAATGAAGAATGTTGTCGACTGCATATGCTTGACTTTCAACGTTTTCTGTTGTGCCTGCTTAGTTTTTATGTCTGTTTTTTAAACTATCATTGGAGGAAAATAACCTGGATTCTGGACCCATGTGATCCATCGTAGATGTTTGAATTGCAGAGTCATTTACTAAATGTAGTCAGCATCCCCATGTGGACAGAGTTTCTTTCAAAATGTAATTGCTCCTATCTGGCTTTTGGCAACTGCATTTTTGCTTTACAGCAGAGAAGCCCAGGGGTTGAATGGAATTGTGTGCCCCCCTCCCATCCCCTTGGATTATCTGTGCGGCCTTAAAAAATGTGGGGAGGCAGACAAGACAGGCGCACAGCCCAGAGTGTGACTGCATTGTCCCCTGGATGGGTTACATCCATAACCTTGTTCCTCAGCATCCTTCCCTGATGGGCTCCCTGGGGACACTGATGAGGAGATGGCTGTTTCCAGAGCCCATTAACACAGTTAATGCAGGTGAAATTGGTGACTTGATAACATGGGCCTCTGAACTTAAAAAAATCCAAAAAACCCTGCAGTTTATTTGAACCACATCTGAAATGGTGTGCTAAGCCTCATTAAGAGGTGTCTGATTGAGAAAAGGAGTTCAGCTTTCATAAATTAACCTGTGTAGGTAGGGAAACTTCTGCTCACAAGTCGGAGAGGGGTTTTCCTCCTGCCATTTCCAGCCTCCCATGTCCAGGTGGGAAGGGTGGCACCCCCTGTTCCCTTGTGCTTTTGTCTCTCTTCTTCTGCTTCCCTCTTGATTTTTTCTTTCTTTTCAGTCCCAGCACCTTTGCCTCCTTCCCTCTTTGAGAATTTGTGTTCCCCAGGCCCACACTCCTCCCACATGTGCTCCAACTCTTTTGAGCCTTCCCACCAGGAGGCCTTCCAATCCTAAGATTATCTGCCTAATTAGAAAGTCAGCATGTATATACAGATTGTCCTCAATTTCCTTCCTCTCTTCGCCCAAAATTCTGTATCTCCACCCATTTTCTTTTCTTAAAAAAAAATTTTTTTTTTTGAGTCAGGGTCTCACTCTGTCACCTGGGCTGCGGTGCAGTGTCACAGTCATTGCAGCCTTGACCTCCTGGACTCAGGTGATCCATCCACCTCAGCCTTCCGAGTAGCTGGGACTATAGGTGTGTGCCACCATGCTGACTAATTTTTTTGTTTGTTTGTTTTTGGTATATATTGCCCAGACTGGTCTTGAACTCCTGGGCTCAGGCAATCCTGCCACCTCAACCTCCCAAAGTGCTGGGATTACCGGTATGACCCACCATGCCTGGCCTCTACCCGTTTTCTCCCCTTATCTCTGCACATGGAGTGTGTGCCTCCTTTTAGTGTCTTTATTTAATTTGTATTTTCAGCTCTTCTCCATCATTAGGAATAATCTCTATTTGCTCTGGAAGTCCAGCTCTAGCCCTTGATGGTGCCTTCTCTGGTCCTCAAATTATGGCCCTTTCCAGGTTAGTCACCATAGCCTGTCTTCTCCACTGTCCCTAGTGAGGCTGAACTCTCCAGTCCTGAGTTCCCCCTAGCACGTCTCAGACTACACTTACCCTATCCTGCCACTGCCACTGCCTAGCTGTGGCAGCTTCCTGGTCTGTCTGTCTCCCGTCTTGCCCACCAGTCTGATGCCCGTCTGTCCTGGAGGCAGATTGCACTCTCTAAACGTGCATCTGATCATGTTTAGCTGTGCTGTGCCTGCCGCCCTGCTCTTGAACTGGGGGGAGCCTGCAGGGCAGAGGCCAAGCTCCTCACCCTGGCATTGGGAATGCCTGTGCTTTCATCCCCTTTACCTGCAGATCGTTCTTTTCTCCAAGTGACTTCACCCTTGGCCAGACAAACACAACGTCCTCTGAAGCAAGGCTTTGATTCTCTCCATCTGCTGGTAGCCACAGCCTCTGTGAGGCCCAGCCTCGGTTTGTCCTCCCCAGCAGGCCTGCCTGCCTGCCCTGCCGCTTCCCCATCCCTGGGAACCTTCTCTTCCCCACTGAACTCCCTCCATGTAGTAGCCTGTCTCGCTTCTGTCATGACACAGAGGATACACTTCTTGGTGTTTTTCTCTGTTGCTCATTGTATAATAATAACCTTTGAATGTGGGACTTAAGATGAGCACTGTATTCAGTGCTTTATGTGTATACATTTATTTAAATCTCTCAACAATCGGCAACAATCGTATGAAGTTCGAAGCAGATGTCACTTTTATCACTTTTTTTTGCAAAATTGCCTAGACTTTGTCAACTTGCCTTTTATTACAACGGTGGAAAGTTGTAGAGCCAGGGTTTAAACCTGGGTTTTGCTGACTTGGGGGACTGTGTGTTTACCCCAACAGCAGAGAGAGATGACACCCTGCAGTGCTTGAGCCTGGGCTGTGAAGCCAGAGGCTCTGGATTTCCAAGCCTGGCTCTGCCACTTTGTAGCTGTGGGACCTTGAACAAGCTTCTTGACCTCTCTGAGTCTCAGATTCCTCTTTAATAAAATTCTGATATGAGTAATAGTCAAATGGCAGGCGAGTTACTCAGCTCCACTGTTCAGGTTTCCTCATCACTAAAATGGGGATACAGATGGCCACACAGATAATGTCTTAAAACACTGGGCACACTTATCGATCTGAACATTTGATGATCACCTCCTGTGTTCAAACTGTTTTGCTGAGATCTGTCTTCCTGTTGATGATGCTTTTCTTGGCACTGAAGAAGACACACAACAGAAAACACATGAGATGCCTATAGTACGTAGCATACCAGTCAATATCTCTGCCACTGGGAATCTTCCGTGGGGCATCATGAGCTCTGCGTGAGTTTCATGTGCGCTCCCATTGACCCATCACCACAGCCCCACTGGAAAGGAAGCGGAGAATCAGAAGAGGAGGTGATCCACAACAGGCACACAGATGGGGGTGGTGGGACCAGGATTTGAAACCAGGTCTTTTTGCCTCCAAGATGCATGCTTATTGCCACAGCCATTGACTGCTTCTAACAGAGCAGGTGTACAGCCCAACAGGGTGCTGGTCAGGCAAGAGCAGGGGTTCAGTAAATGTACGTTTCTTCCTAGAGTTTTCTCCTTGTGGAATTGGCTTTGTAGCCATTTGACTAGGAAAACCTTGAGGAACCAGAAAACCCGGGCCACAGCCATCATGTTCTCTCCTGGGCACACTGAATGCATTTTATTAACTAGACTTCAGGGGCTGAGGTGGCATTGGACACTTACTCCTTTTTCCCCCTTTTCTTTTCCTTCTCTGTTATCTCTCTTGCCATGTCCTGGCCTTTGTCAGGTTTTTATTTTGCATGCTGTCTGTGGAAATCCCTGGTGGATAATTGTGGCCTCAGCTCAACCCCATTAGAATAAACTAGTGACTTGTGAAATTATCTCATTGGATGGCAGAGTCTCTGGAGTTATCTATACTGCCAGATCAGAACACTGCAACGGCAAGAACAGGGTCTCTCCTGGACTTCATGCATAAGACTGATAGTTGTCAACTCTGTCACAGACTGGACAGATTAAAGGGCCATTTGATTCGGTTTGCAAGAAATATGGAGAATAGAGGACTCTGCCTAGACGCTTAACATATGTATGTGTGTGTATTTCCTTATTTTAACGCCCCAACATATATATTATTATTATTGTTGTTGTTGTTATTATTATTTGAGCCAGGATCTCACTCTGTTGCCCAGGCTGAAGTACAGTGGCATGGTCACCAATTACTACAGCCTCAATCTTATGCACTCAGGCAATCCTTCCACAGTGTGCACCACCATGCCTGGTTAATTTCTTTTTTTTCTGTAGAGACCGAATCTTGCTTAGGCTGGTCTCAAACTCCTGGGCTCAAGCGATCCTCCTGCCTTGGCCTCTGGGCTTACTTTTGAAAAATTGTAAAACCCAGAAAAACACCCAATAATAATAATAATAATAATAATCCCTCCTACCTACCCACCCAAAAGTAATCACTATTGACAACGTGAGTACCCTGTGTGCCTCTGTGTATCCATTTATGTTGACAATTCTCTGTAAAACTGTCCTTCTGAGCATGGCTATCTAGCCTGCTTCTTACACCAAGCAATGTATCATGACTGTTCTCCCACCTTGATAAATGTTTCTAGAACATGATTTTTAATGATTGCATAATATATTGTAGCAAAGAGGTACATGATTTATTTAACTAATTTCTTCTTGTTAGACAGTTTGTTTTTTTAAATTTTATCCACATTGCTGCTTTAAACATCCTTGCACATTAATCTTTAAGCACATCTCTAATAATTCCTTGGGCTGTCTTTCCAGAGGTGGCATTGGCTCAGGGGAGAGGCATCATTTTAAGGCTTTTGATTAACTGTTGCCAAACTGCTCTTGGGAAGTAATTTGTTTTTTTGCAGTCCCTCCTTCCAGCATTTAGCTGTGTTTGAGATTCTTCATTTTTCTCCAGCCATGCCAACCCTAGATATTATATTCCTTTTCCATTTATTGCCCATCTGGTTGAGAAAAAGTATCTTATTTTAGTTTGCATAACTTAAATAGTGAAGTTTAAATCCTGTACATGTTTATTGTTTACATATGTGTGTATACATTTACATTATATTTGTGTGTGTGTGTGTGTGTGTGTGTGTGTGTGTGTGTGTGTGTGTGTGTTTGTTATATAATTTACTGATATCCTGTGTCCATTTAATTACAAGAGTTTTACATCTTGGTGTTATTAGATTTTTAATTCTTTTTCTTTCTGACATCTGCTCAGTAGGATTTTGATAAATGGTGGATCCATCCACCTCGAATTGAGATTCTCCAGTCTGATGTTGAATTCAATTGGAAACCCATTGCCTTGTCAACTGAGAATGGGCAGAAAGTGCTGAGGACCAGGGATATAGAGGGCCTAGGAGGAGAAGAAATCCCATCAATGCATCTGCCCATGGAGTGAGAAAATGATATTGCAATAAACAGGTATTCCTGATGGCTCTCTGTGCTTTGGACATCAATCCTGGACAACGAAACACTCCACAACAAACCCATTGGGTTCTTTATGAGCGGTTATATTTATGACTCCTAGAATCTTGTTAGTTCTTCCTTAAAGGAAAAAAAAAAGAATAAAGAGACAAAATTTAGAAGAACATTTATAAAGCAATTTACTTAAATTATGAGACTAAAAGCCAAGCTTGGAGGATAATTGAAGAATTGCATTAAAAAGGAATCAATATTGTTCTGGAATCTGCTCTGTCCTCATCCTGGGAGTTGTTTTGCAAGGGGGTGGACACTCTGTCACTTTCTCGCAGATTTCTTTGTAGCATTATCCCCAAGGTCAAGGTTTTTCTCCTGTCTTTGATTGCTCATGTTTTCCCCTCTCACAGCCTTGGCTCCCTGAGATGTTTGGCAGCAGTGATAGTGGAGAGCAGAGGCTTTAAGATGTCAGGTCTCTGCCCCAGCCTCCGAGACTCCAGCATTCCCAGCATGGAGTGAAGGTTTCCTTCCACATCTTTGCACCAAGCCTTTGGAGAAGATCAAGCTCTCAAAGAGAGTGAAAGGAATGAACATTTGATTTTTTAAAAACCTGCTTTTTGAGGCCCAAATTAAAGTCACATTTAAATAGTATTCAAGAAAACCAAAAAGGAGAGAAGATAACCAAGTTTCCATCCTCTGAAATAATCATCACCACCTCTCTGCCCTCTCTCTTCGGCCTTTCTCCCTGTGTATTTGCATTTCCACCTTTGTTGAATCACCTGCTTCCTCGTAAGTCTGTTTCAACACATGTTGTCATGTAGTTTCATGTCCTTATGTTGAGCTGCGTCTCTGGGTGGGGGCCTTGGATGAGCTCACATGAATGCTGTGTGGTCTGGCGGATCTACCCTCGGTGCAGCAGCTCAAGGAAGCAAGGTGGCCAGGCAGAGCTGGAACAGATGGACCACATCGTGGACTGCTGTACCCCAAGTTCTGCCCCCTGACAGGCACACAGATGCTGGAGATGCCAACATGAAGCCATGGTCCTTTGAAGAGGCAGTGAATTCTTACCACACTACTACCTGGGGATGTCATTATGCCAAGGGAATATAGTAATACCAGCTTTTGGACTTTGGTTTGAGGGAGGGTTTACAAATGATGTGTGTTCTTAGGCCAGATTTAGCAGCTGCAAAGCCTTTCTGAAGAGTGAAGGGAGACAGGAGGAGAAAGTAGAGTCGTTACCCAAGCATCTGTAAAAGGTATCTCCATCTCCAACTGCAGGGAGAAGATGTCTCATCCTAGAAATGTGCTTTGATGTCAGTGTTTATTCATCTACTTGGCAGTTTTTTAATTGAGCCCCTCCCAAGTGAATGGTGTGATTCAACACCCTCTTTAAACTCTACATATCTCATTTAATTATTTGTTAATATGTTTATAATTAGTATTCCTACTCAAGTCAAAAATAATTGAGTAAGTTCACCTGAATAGCACAACACCAAAAAAATAAAGGGGTCAGAAATGATGCTGGAAAGTGTGTGTGTGTTGGTGGGGTGCCTTTGATAGGAACAGTATTTCATCTTCAAATTGAATTCTAAGCTTCCTAGCAACCAAGGCAAAAAGAGAAAATAATTATTTCCATTCTACTAGAGAAATCATCAGTACTTCAGGAGAGGTAAAATGTCTTGTTAGTGGTCAATTCCAAGAAAGAGGCATCCTTGTGTCTTCACTGTTTCTCACTTTACATGGAATCACTTACTGCCTCTTATGTTTTCTACTTACTGATACATCTGTGATCAAGCTGGAAGAATTTCCTGGTCCTTGAGAGAGGTGTGGATAAAATAATCACCAGTATAAGCAAGTACATTGAGATGTGTACTTTCAGGGGTGAGAAGCAGCTTGTGCAAGGCCTGAAGTGGAAAGAACTTGGAGCACTTGATCCTGAAAGAAAGCTCAGGTGGCCGGGCAGGCTGGCCAGGCATCAGGGTCAGTTGCATGAGCCTGAGTCGCACTGCAGGGAGTTTGTGTTTTACAGCAGAAGGAATGCAGAGAGTTTGGGGCAGGAATGGGCCAGAGCCCACTTGTATTTTAAAAGGATCCTCTCCTGCTCTGTAAAGACTGGTTTAGGGGCTGAAAGAGGAGGCTGAGGAGCCTGTTTGCAGTTAGTGGTCCTGTAAGAGGTAATTAACACAGATAAAAAGGATGCAGAGGGAAGGAGTACTGATGACAGAGTGCTTAATCAGGGCTTCACTTTCTTGTGATGTTAAATATGCCTCTGGGGCAGAGAGATTGCATCACCAACTTCTGTCCTCCCTCAAAGCAGGGCTGAGCGGGGAGAGATTTCTCAGCCCATGTGGCTGTACCTGGCACCTGCTTGGAGTTCAAGAGTCTGAGGGACTCTCACTTGTTCACAGCCTGTACATCTCATGTCTTCTTTATTTTTATTTATAAGTGCAACCTTCTTTTTTTGACTCAGGGTCTCACTCTGTCATCCACGCTGTAGTGTAGTGGTGTGATCATGGCTCACCACAACTTTCACCTCCTGGGCTCAGGTGATCCTTCTGCTTCAGCCTCGTGAGTAACTGGGACTACAGGTGCATGCCACCATGCCTGGCTAATTTTTTAATTTACTGTAGAGATGAGGTCTTGTCAAGTTGCCCAGGCTGGTCTCTCAAACTCCTGGACTCTGGCAATCGTCTTCCCTCCACCTCCCAAAGTGCTGGAATTACAGACGTGAACCACTGCACCTGGACCCACATCATCTTTAAAAAACCCTCCCTTGTCTGTCTTTGGTTGAGGTGTAGACTCAGCCAGGTGTTGTCTGAATCCCCTAGAGCCACCCATGGCAGCATGGCAGGGAGAAGCAGGGGAGGGGCATGTGTTTGGAGAGTTCAGGATTCACATCCAGGCCCTCTTTGTGATCTTGGACACAACATTTCACCACTCAAGAGTCTCTTACCTCGTGGTTATTGTTGTGATTTTGCTATTCATAATATGAACCATCATTTCCTAGCACCTCCTGTGTGTCATGCCCAGAGCAGGATGCTTTGTGCACATTCTCTCACTAGTCCTCCTTTGGTTCACATGACAACTCCATGAGGACAACTCCGTCAGTAGCTCCATTTGATGGGTAGGAAGGCTGAGGCCCAGAGAGAGGTGAAGTACCTTGTCTGAAGTCTCACAGCTGGGAGGGTGGAACATGGTCTGAGAATGGCTTCCTTGCAAGTGTACCTTCCACTGGAAAACCCTTGAGGGACTTCCCACCCTAAGATACCTTGGGGTTCATGATTTATCCCCCAGATGAAGTTGAAAGGTAAAGCCAGAACTTGCCTAACCTGGGAGATTGCTTGTGGAACAAAGACAGCACAAAGGAGGGTGGACCCCTGCCCCAGAGTGCGCGCTGCCTTGGAGAAGACCATTGAGAAGCCCCTTCCTAGCCCCATCTTGTGTCAGGGGAATTCCAGGCCTCTGAGGACCCAGGTGGCACAGGGCTACCCCCTGCAGATGGGTGTCAGAACGACAACAGGGACAGGCATGCCCTAGGAAACAGCCTTTCAAAGCAATGCTGTTGTCCACGAATAAACGTGCATTGCCTGCCGCCTCTGGAATTACACGTTTTTCTGGAGAATTAGACACACGTGTGCTCCAAGATGACACATAAAAGGACGTCCATCGCAGGTGTTTATGCTGGCAATAAAATGCGAAACAACCGGAACGTCCAGTGGCAGGGAAAGAGAATTCAGTGGGTGAGTCCCTGCCAGGGAAGGAAATGCAATGTGGGAAGAGGTGAGCTTCGTGTCACTGAACTGGCGAAGACATGTCCTAAAATACGTCTTTAGCTGGGAAAAAAGATGGAGCAGAAAATATTCAGCGGGAGTGCACTCATGTAAAATCAGATGGAAGTTTTGCACATGTACATACACATGTTTACAAGATGCAGGAACAAGCCAGAAAGTCCAGACACCAAAGCACAGCAGTGGTCACCATGGGTTGTGGATTGAGGCTTTCACTCTGGGCTTAGGGTTCTCTGTGAGAATAATTCCTGACACTTTGGTGGCGCTTACCCATGCTGCAGGTACGAAATACTTCATATATGTATATTAGCTAATTTAATCCTCACAAACACTCTGTGAGATAATGCCACTACAATCCTGTCTTATACCTGGAGAACTGGGGCACAGGTTGTTTAAATAACTTGCCCTAGGTTACCAATGGCAGGTGGCATAGCTAGGGTAGAATCCCAGCAGCCTGACTCCTGAACTGTGGGTCCTAACCACACAACCTCTGTCTCTCTCTCAAGATTCTGTGTGTGTCTGGGGTGCTTGTGCTCACATTAGTGTGGAGCAGGACATGGTCTGCCTGACTCCTAATCTTTGAGCTGCTTTTTCTGTTCCCTGATTTGAACCAATTCCTGGGGGCTGTCTGGCATGTAGAAAGCTCATTAAATCTCTTGCTCAATGAATGAACGAATGAATGGATGGATGAATGAATGAAAGGAAACAGGAAAGGTTATGAAGGCAACAGAACACACATTGTACCTCAAGGAACTCATCTTAAAGATAAGATTACAATTGTGACTCAGATCCTGTAGTATAGATGACAGCAGAATCATAGAAGTATGCTGGGTGCTCTTGGAAGAGAGAGTCAGCCACAGTCTTGGCAGGATTTCTGGAGGTGGTGGGACAGGAACTGAATGTTGAAGGCAGGACAGATATGAGGAAGGGTGGATTAAAGAAGGATTTTTTTTTTAATAGGAAAGTTGAGGGACACATGCATTTGCATCCATGTAGATTGGCGGCTTATGTTTGGGAGAAGGAGCTGAAGACTCAGGGAGGGAATTAGCATGCATTTAGTACTTACTGTGTGCCAGGTACTGCATAGACTGGTCACAGTATCTTGATAATCATACAAGAGCTGGCTTTTTAAGTACAGAAACAGGCACAGACACATGAGGTAATTTGCTCAGTGCCACACAGCAAGGCATCCGCAGGGCCAGGATCAGTGCCCCATGTGTCTGAACCCAAAGCCCCAGCGAGACCAGGTGGGGTCGGGATGTCTGTGTTGTCTTCTCCTTCCTTCCAGATGACTAACGCGGGTCATAGACCAGCACTCCTTCTGGAAGTGAGAGGCTCTGTTCCCAAAAGGAGGAAACCTTGCCCCTGAGGTCTGTGCCTAGACAAAGCTGGATGACCCAGGGTGTGCCCTCACTCGAGACTGTTCTGGAACACATCTTTGCACATGCTCTGCAGTACAGCACTCTGAGAGTCATGCGACTTTTTGGTCACTTCACACTTGCCCTTGTGTGTGTTGTTGGAGCGTGTGCACGTCTGCTGTGTCAACACATCCCATCAGTCCCCCTGCACCGTGACCCTCTCCAGTCTACTTCTCACTCCTCTGCCAAACAGAGCATTGTGTCAGCCTGGCCTGTGATTTTGGGGTTTCAGAGTCAGCTCCAAAGAGCTGAGTGAGGCAAATCTGCCTCCCGAGAACATTAATCCAAGTGGCAAGTTATTAAGCTTGAAGACGTACACATATAATTTAGATTTCCATAATCATAACGTGCTGCCTTATAGCCATCTGGTGACGGATGGTACCTTAGCCATGCCATCTGCCGGGTCAGATCTGGATTTCTCTGTGATCTGAGTTGGTGGAATGCTGGGTCAAGTTTTGCCCAAAAGCGTGTGACAGAGGCATGGGAACATAGCACCTGATGACTGTCCCTGCTCGCAGTGGGCTCTCCCTGAATCACACATGTTTTCTTTTCAGCCATAGCTCACTGAATTCCTGAGTGACAGGCACCAAGCTAATAGGGCCCGTCTACTGAGAGAGAATGTAGAATTATGTCTTCACTTGGCAGGAGAGGAAACAGGTGGACAGCAAGGTTGGTAACCCACCAGGACAGGTAATCCATGTGAAGGGCACAGCTGAGTTGCTTCAGGAAGACCGGTGGGTCATGCAGGGCTGCCATGGCGGGAGAGCGGTGGTGTAGCTGATAGAAAGTCACCAGTGTGCACAGGTAGGGCATGCAGCTTGCTTTAACGTAGACGTTGGGTGTGATATACCACCTGCAGGCAACTGTCTACAAAGAGCAGGGACACGACCTCATGGGAGGGGCAGTTCCTGGCCTTCATGTCCCTTCGAAGGTTTCCTGCTGCTGCTGAGAGGGCTGAGTGGGGGTGGAGGGGAGGAGGGTGTATCCTGCCACACCTGAGATGCTCCACCTGTCCTCCTGGTGTTTTCTTAAACTCTGTGGAACCTCAGAGCCCCAGGGTCTGGACCAGGTTCAAGGGTCTTCTCAGTGACCTGGTAGTAACCCAGCACAATTCGAGTGCCAGCTCCTGGGTTGGGAGAAACTGAAGACAATTCTCAGGCCCAGGAGGCAGGTGCTTGGCAGGCCCAGCCCTACTTGGAGTCTATCCCTGGGTGTCCCAAAGCCCCATCTCTCTGCTGTAGTGGCCCGTGACCACTGTGTGAGTAAATACAGCCTTTCCTTCTGAGTGCAGCCCTGAACCAGAGAGGCATAGAAGTTTAACTTGGGGCAGGATCTTAGCAAACACCACGTCAAACCTGCCTATCGCCAGATGCAGAACCAAAGCCCAGCAAGGAGAAGACGTAGCCCCAGGTGTCACCCAGCAAGCTGGTGGCACAATAGGGATGTGCCTGGGCCTCCATCTCAAAGGCCACAGCTGCCCAAGGCTGCTTGCTCTGTAGGCTCTCTCTGGTGAAGGAAGTAAAATGAATGGCCTGGGCACCTAACTGTGAGCAAGGCCCTCATTATCTCCCAGAAGACCCAAGCCTCAGGGACAAGGTGGTGATAGTGAGTGAGCATGGCAGAGTAACTGTCTGGGAGAGGACATCACAGGCTTTCATTAGAATTAACTCCTCTGGTTAATTATGCCCTTTAAAATAAGTGATTGTTTGTAAAACTGGAGACAAGATGGCAGCAGGACTAAAGACCATCCCCTTCCCTGCAGACACACACACATTGTAGTTCTATTAAAGAGTGGTGAGGCCGGGCGCAGTGGCTTACGCCTGTAATCCCAGCACTTTGGGAGGCTGAGGAGGGAGAATCGCTTGAGCCCAGGAGTTGGAGACCAGCCTGAACAACATGGTGAGACCTCATCTCTACCCCAAAAATTTAAAAAACAAATAGCCAGGTGTGGTGATGCATACCTAGCTACTTGGAAGGCTGAGGTGGAAGGATCGTAGCCCAGGAGGTTGAGGCTGTGCTGAGCCATGATCATGTCATTGTACTCCAGCCTGGTCAACACAGTGAGATCCTGACTCAAAAAAAAAGCAGTGACTGGAGCTAGTCATGCAGATTCTGAGGCCCGCTGTACCAGCCCATCCCAAGGTTCTGCAGAGGTGTTAAAAATGAGATCTCAGGAATCTTACTTACCATCACTCCTGCCAGAAATATGAAGAAAGTAGCAGAGGGTGATGCTGTTCTTGCTTTCTAAGACCCACTGAAATCCCACTTGTATCCCCAGGGAAGAGTCAATATTGGAGGTGATGGAATGGTTTAAGCCAGAGTAGCTGTCAGACTTTCTGGCCCTATAGTCTCATGATGGAGAAACTGAGGCACAGGAGGGAAGGGGCTCGCTGAAGACTGGCCTCCTGTGTCCTGAGCTGCACCTCTCGGACCCCTCTTACCCTATCTGCCCCTTCCCATTTCGGGGTCTCTGAATCCTCTTCTGTAAAATATTGGGAGACTCAGTGAGTGGGAGACCCAGTGACCTCGCAGGACCTCTCCAACGCTCGCTCTCTGTGGTGTTCTCATCAAAGGCATTAACCTCCTCTTCGTTCTCAAGGTTGCTGCTTGCCTATTTATAGAACTGACCAAGAGGATCCTCCTATTGCCAGATATAAAGAATACAAATGATGCTCTGCACATTCTTCTTGATTCTTTCCCTTACTTTTTTTTAACTCTTGGATGATGCTTTGCCACCACATGGTTTCCCTTCTCGTGCAGACTCTCTGGGGGAGGTGAGGAATGGGCTCTGCCATCTGCCAAGCACCTACTGTGTGCTGAGGATTAGGACCGATAACATTGCCTCATTTACTCCACACTACCCTGGAAAGTGGGTGTGACCCTTCTCCCCAGTCACACACGCTGCTCTGCCAGGGGCAGCAGCCCAGGACTGTCTGCTAACAGGCAGTAGAAGTACAACTGGAGCCCCCATTCTGCCTTCCTCTAGGGCCCACATGTGTTCTTTCCACCTGTATCCTGCTGTTCCTGACTCCAGCACAATCGTCTAGACGGAGTGGCCGTGGGACACAGCCTGCAGAAGTTATGGTTTATTTGGAGGGCAGTGTCTACTTTCTTACCCAATCAGGCTAGTCAGTCTTCTCTCGGAACCTACTGTGTGCCAGGCAATGCCTTGTCTTTCGCCATGCTGCAGGTATCCTGAGGACCTACGGTACACCATGCAATGTCTTGTCGTTCACCAGGCACAAGTGCCATGAGGACCTACTGTGTGCTGGATGATGCCTTATCCCTCATCAGGCACAGGTATCTTGAGGACCTACTGTGCACCAGACAGTGCCTTGTCATTCACTAGGCACAAGTGTCATGAGGACCTACTATGTGCTGGGCGGTGCCTCGTCCATCACCAGGTTGCGAGCATATGAGGATATACCTACTTTGTTTCCTCTAGGCCTGGCACACAGTAGGCCCTCAGTCAGCCCTTGTTGAATGAGTGCTGGAGCTTAGTCTCCTGGTGTGTCTTGGAAGGAGCAGAGGAGGAGGCAGGCCAGTTGGAACAGCATCAGAGAACAAGCTGCGCTGTCATGGAAGAGGGGGCACTAAGGGAAGAGAAGTCAGAAAGATATGAAAGGGCATGAAGACACAGTGGCCTTGGAGGTATCTGCCGACACACCATCTGTGCCCTGGGACCCACTTTCCATTGTGTGCTGGCAGAAGCCCACTTGGGCTCCGACTTGCTCCATCTTGCATCTTCAACTTATCCCAGAGACTTGACTTTTTTCATGTTCCATCATGGGAGCCCCAGGGAATGCTAAGAAAATACTATAAATCTTTCCCTGCTCATCTTCTCAGAAATCTTTCGTGGAAGCAGAATTTTGGAGAGCTGCCATCCTCTCACTATTCCTCCACCGGGGACTGGCATTTAGCTGTAGAGTTGAGGGCCCAGGCACCTCTGGCTTGCTCTTCCTTTGCTGGGAGAGGCTCAAATGTCAGAGTCCCCTCTTCCCACAGGTCCTGTCCAGCCAGGGCTCCCTGCCGGCTTTGAAAGCTCAGCCCTTGGTCTGGTTTTGTCTGCTGTGAGTGCTGGGGAGGATGTCAGTGGATCTGTGCGTGGCAAACTGGGCCAAGCTTGGGGGAGACAGAGAGCTAAGTACCCCCCTCTTTTTAGGCCATGTTATTTTTCCTGATATTGAAAGTGGTGTGCCCTCATTGTGGAATTTGGAAAATATTGAGAAACAGGAAGAAAAAATAATAATCACCCATGATCCTGCCACCCAGAGTGAAGCACTGCTAGTGTCTTGGCACGTGACTTCTGGTTTCCTTTTGATTTGTTTTTCCAGTATGATCTTTCTCTGACCGTAACTGAGTTCACCCCATAAGACACGATTTGTAGCCTTCTAACCCCACTTCACATTAAAATGTATGACACTTCCAAGGCATTACAAACTCTTTGTAAATATAATTTCAATAGCAGTGTAAACTTCCAGTGTGTGTGGATACCATCATGTATTCAAACAAGCCAGTTATGAGGTGTATGATCAGCGGGGGCGGCCATAACAAAACTATAGTCAGGGTGACTCAAACAACAGAATCTTGATTCCTCTCAGTTCTAAAAGCTGGAAGTCTGAGAGCAGGGTGCCATCATGCTTGGGCTCTGGTGAGGGCCCGCTTTCAGGCCTCCAGGCAGCCATCTTCTTGCCGTGTCCTCACACAGAGGAGAGACCAGAACACACACTCTCTCAAAGCCACTAATGCCATCATGAGGCCCCCACTCTCATGACTCCATCTAATTCTAATTACCTCCCAAAGGCCCTATCTCCAGTTACCATCATGCTGGGGGTAGGGCTTCAACATATGAATTTGTGGGAATACACGAGTTAGTCCCTAACAGGGTGTGTTTGCTGTTTGTCTCAGTGCCAAGTGACTGCCTCACAAGTAAACATCTTCATCCCCACTGCAGGCGCCTTGTGGGAAAGCAATGTAGCGGACGTCCTCTGCAGACTGGGGAATGGACAATAAAGGTGGCATCCACACTCAAAATTAGTTGCTATGGAAAAGGAACTCCTTCCTCACTCTGTGAGCAGGGGTTCTCTCTCCGTTTCTTCATCCTAGTATCCAAGCAGCAAGTTCCTCCTTCCAATCCCAGGATTGAATTCCATGAGGATCTCATGAGCTAATGCCTGTCAAGTACAGTGCAGGGTACCTGGCACAAACAGCCCCTCATCAGTCATCAGTGTTCAGCTGTCGTTATCCATATTTTAATGTCTTGACTCTCTTGTCTGGTATTTTTGGGGGTTCCCAAGAACACCCCAGTTGGGTGATATCCGAGAAAGGCTACAATTGGTATAGTTGTTCCTGTGGCTAAGGTTTATTACATCCAAAGGAGACAGGACAGACTGAGCACAGGGAAAGGCACATGGGACAAAGTCTGCAGGAAACCAGGCACAAGCTTCCCAGAGTCCTCTCCCCATGGACTACACAGGATGTGTCTGTTTCCTCCGCCACCAGATTGTGACAACAGATTGAGATACTGTCTATCAGGGAGCTCATGAGAGAACACCCAAGGTCACATAGACTTTGCCTGCCTGTACTCACCTTCTAGACTCCTGGAAGGAAAGCAGGTGTCCAGCATGAACCACACCATTGGCACAAACAGCCTGAGCACAGTGCACCACCCTTATGTGCTCAGGAATGGTGGGGGACACTCTCCAAGTCCAATTAGTGACTCTGTAAGGAGAGAGAGCATTTTCTGGTCTCTCCTCCACATGAAGATACGGCAAGAAGGTGGCTGCCTGCAAGCCTGAAAGTGGGCCCTCACCAGATACCAACCAAAGGCTAGCCTTGCAGGAGACCGGTCTAAGGATAGAACCTCAGGCCTGCAAGGTTGGCTTTCTTCTGCATAAGTGTCCTAAGAGAGCCTGTTTCTTGTGTTTGGACCACTTCAAGGTAGGGGTGGGACAGATGTCCTCATTTCCATGGGACAAAACTGAGGTCTTCAAAAGGAAGTGAACTTAGGGGCTGGCCTCCCCCTCCGTGTGTGGGGTCCTGAGAGGAGGTAAAGTCTGGTGATGGGAGGGTGTCCCTCCCTGCTCTTTTTTGTAACCCGTGTGTCCCTCTCTTTCTCCAGGCTCTGAAAGGCTCCAAGAAGCTGGTGCTGTCTGTGTACTCAGCAGGGCGCATCCCCGGGGGCTACGTCACCAACCACATCTACACCTGGGTGGACCCACAGGGCCGCAGCATCTCGCCGCCCTCAGGCCCGCCCCAGCCCCTCGGTGGTGTCCTGAGGCAGCAGGAGGGTGACCGGAGGAGCACCCTGCACCTCCTGCAAGGCGGGGATGAGAAAAAGGTGAGCAAGGCCAGAGAAGGAGACTCCCCTGCGTTACCATGTTCTCCTTCCAAACCCAGCACTAGGAAGCCGCCTGGAGGCTGGAGGAGGGGCTTGGCTCTGTCGGGGCTCTGTCCTCTCCCTCCAGTCCTCTATGAAGGGTCTTGTTTGGTCTTGTCTTTTTTTCTGACCCATGTAGTGTATGTTGTGACTTAGGCTAAGTTGCTGCAGTAAGAGAGCCCAGCCACTGCACTCTAGTCTGGGCAACAGAGTGAGACTCCAATGCAAAAAAAAAAAAAAAAGAGAGAGAGAGCCCAGATACTGATTTAAATGAGAGATACCTTTTCTTCCTCGTGTAGCAGGATGGGGACAGCCTTGCCTGCAGGGACAACTCTGCTCTAGCACTGATTCTGGGATCCAGAGTCCTTCATCTTCCGTCCTCCAGGGTGTTGCTCCCCCTGATGGTGGATGTTGGGCCACACAGGCCCATTCCAGCCCCCAGGAGAGGGGAAGGGAGAAAGCTCAGAGCACCCCTTTAAGTTAGAGACGACTTAACTCCCCACTGGCCCAGACCCAGGTGCATGGCCACACAGCTGCCAGGACTCGGTGCTCCAGGAACCTCTTGCAAGGTGATCTTGGACCATAAGCCCCAGAAACCAGCCCCGGCTATTCTGCAGAGTGGGAATTTACTGGAAGGATGTGAACAGTCCCAGGGTTGGAGCTGAGGAGTTCAGGGTGCAGTTTGCAGGAGGATGGACACCATTCTGTTCTGTTCTGTGTGTCCTTCCCCTGAAGATTTGTATTCTAGAGAGGAAGCATCTCGTGGGCTGGCGGGGATGCCTGAGCACTGGATTGACAAGACCACCATGACATAGCTGGTGGAGGACGGATAGTTGCCTCAACACCATTAGGTGTTGAGACCTGAAGAAGGCGACAGGGGGAATCAATTGATGTCCCCTAGGGAGCCCTCCTTGCCCCAGCCCTGACATCTGAAAATACAGAAAGCCTGGAGTGGTTCCTGATGTCTTAGCCTAACCCTAATCCTAACCCTCTGGACCCTGTTTGCACCATGCCCCTGGGTTGCTCCTGGAACCCAGAATGCAGCTCCCGTAAGCAGCATTCTGGCTTCAGGACCTCGGTGCAGACAGCCAGAAGGCCACATGGCTGGGGTCTCCAGACCAAGGACCTTCCCTCTGGAGACTCCTTCTCAGCTCTCCTTTTCCTGTCGATAAGACCATAACATTTATTTAATGTGTTGTGTGTTCTTTGCTCAGACGTCAATATGCAGGATGCGGCAGGGATCACAGTAGCTCGTTGGTATGCACCACGTAGCTCGGGCTTCTTCAAGGTTGCTGGGGCTGGGTGGGCTCGTGCCCTCTCCCCACCAGGGAACGCTGCTCTCTGGCAGTCTCTGGAGCAGGCTGCATGTGGTGCTGAGTCTTGCTCAAGGGCAACCTTTCGGTGCCGGGCAGAGAACTGGCTTCATCTTTTTCCTGAGTTTCTCTCCTGTGCAGAGCTTAGGCTTAGAGCAGAGATGGTCTTGTATGCTGAGCCCTGTGCTCACAGCCTCCTCCTGAGTCCTCACAGCCACCCTGGGACAGGTGTCACTATCCCCATTTTATAGGTGAGGCCCAGCATTGCCACAGTTAGGGCCCAGGCAGCGAGTCATGCAGTATTTACTGAGCACCTGCGGTGTACCTGCTGATTCCCTGGGAGGTGGGAGTAAAGCAGTTACCAAGAGATGAGGTCCTGCTCTGGGGAAGCTTCCAGTGAGTTTGGAGGTGGTGGGAGAGTGAGACCATAGACCATAAATGAGCATGAAGGAGCAAGATAGTTAAGAGGATGAAAATTGATTGAAGGAAATAAGATCGGAAGGAGGGGTTGACAGTGACAGAGAAAGAGGGACTGCAGTTTACACTGTTTAAACCATTTAAATGACAACTCCCTGTTCTCCGCCTTCCCCTAGTTCCTCGTAACCCCCATTCTGCTTTCTGTATCTATAACTTAGACCACTCTAGGTGCCTCATAGAAGTAGAATCACATAGCATTTGTCCTTCTGTTACTGGCCTGTTTCACTGGGCCTAGTGTCCTCAAGGTTCATGCATAGTGTAGCATGTGCCAGAATGTTCTTCCTTTTGTGTGTGTGTGTATGTGTGTGTGTGTGTGTGTGTGTGTGTGTGTGTGTGTGGTTTGTTTGTTTTTTGTTTGTTTGTTTGTTTTTGAGTTGGAGTCTCACTCGGTTGCCCAGACTGGAGTACAGTGGCCGCTCCCAGCCACCGCAGCCTCGTCTGTTGGGCTCCAGCGATCCTTCCGCCTCAGCCTTCCGAGTAGCCGGAATTACAGACATGCGCTACCACGCCCGGCTGATTTTTTGATTTATTGTGGAGATGAGGTCTCACCAAGTTACCCAGGGGGGTCTCGAACCCACGGGCTCAGGCAATCTACTCACTTCAGCCTCCCAAAGGCGCGGGATTACAGGCTGAACCACCGAGCCTGGCTTGTTCTTCCTTTTAAAGTTGAATAATACCCATTGTAGATTGTTTTAGTCAATTTGGGCTGTTGTAACAGTTATCACAGACTGGTGGCTTATAAACAACAGAAATGTATTTCTCACAGTTCTGAAAACTGGGAAGTCCAAAACCAAGGTACTGGCTGATATGGTATCTGTGAAGGCCCGATTCCTTGTTCATAGGCGGCCATCTTCCTGCTGTGTCCTCTCATGGCAGAAGGAGTGAGGAAGCCCTCCAGGGTCTCTCTCTCTTTTTTTTTTTTTTGAGACAGAGTCCCACTCACTCTGTCACCCTGGCTGGAGTGCAGTGGTGTGATCATAGCTCACTGCAGCCTTGAACTCCTGGGCTCAGGCAATCTTTTTGCCTCCTGAATAGCTGGAATTAGAGCTGTGAGCCATAGCACCTGGCCTAAGGCTGTCTTTTATTAGGGCACTAATCCATGCATGAGGGCTCCACCTTCATAACCCAATTACCTCCCAAAGCCCCACCTCCAAATACTGTCACATTGGGGATTAGGTTTCAGCGTATGAATTCTGGGGGGACACATTCGGTCTATAGCATAGGTTTATATCACCTCTTGTTCATCCTTTCATCCATTGATGAACGCTTGGATTGCATCCACCTTTGTTTGGTAAATGATACTACTGTGAATATGGTTGTACAAATACGTCTTCAGTACCCTGCTTCAATTCTTTTGGGTCTATACCCAGAAGTGGAATTGCTGGATCATATTTTGCAGCAATTTTGCAGCAGTTCTATTTTTAGTTTTTTTTTTAGGAACCACCGTTTTCCCTATGGACCGTTTTCCTACTGATGATCCACCAGAGCTCCAGTTTCCCCACGTCCTGGCTGACACTCGTTATTCTGTTCCTTTGGTAGCAGCCAACCTACTGAGTGTGAGGCAGTGTGACTTTTTCCTGCTCAGTCTGCACATTGGACCTTTGTGTGATGCCTTAACAAAGTGATGACAGTGCTGGAGGTCACAGCATGGTGGTGTTCAGTGGCAAGGCCATTCCGTCTCTTTCTGAGCCCTCATCCTAACCATTAGCCTGTTTCACCTCCCCAGCGTGAGGAGGCAGGTTTGCGGTGTCCTTCATGAACCTTCAGTCCAGGGAAGGACTTGGTCTAGCACGTTCCACGAGACATGATGTGGTACATGACCTGTGAAGGAACAGGGAGAATGGTGTGCAGAGGAGGGAAGCCTACCTGCCAGAAGGACTGGGGACTGCTTCCTAGAGGAGGTGACAGTGGAGGGGAAAGGTGTGACAATTGCCCAGAAGTTAGAGCGAGCAGAAGGGCCCTAAGTGGTGTCTTTTGGCTGTGGGACAAGGTTGGAAAAGTAGAATGGAGATAGCCCCTCAGGAGCTGAGATGCCGGGCTAGAAACGTGTGTGGAGAGTACTTTTTCCTGTAGGCAACAGAGACTCGCTGGGTGTTCTCTTGACTGGTCGGGGAGAAGGGCAAAGTCAAGTCCAGGTATGTAAAGACCATTAGCAAAATCATGAAAAAGAAGGATGTGTGGCTCATTTTCAAGAGAGATGGGCATGATTAAGTAAAACTGCAAGGAGCTTCTGGAGCCAGTAACCATGTTTCTGGTTTTGGTCATGGTGACCTTCAAAGGTGGACCACACATCTTGGGAAAGTTTCCAGGGCTCCGCAGGCCTCCCTCCTGTGTGTATAGTCAGGATGAGATTGTTCTAGAGTTGGGTGGGGTGTCCTTATTTCTTTGAAGTGACTTGAAATAGGGGATGGTTTAGATCGGCTTTGGGTACTAGGGGTGGCAGGAGAGATGAAGGAAAAGTTGGGGGGAGGCTGCAAAAAGATGAGAAGAGCGAGCGTGTCACCCTGGGGACCTTGGGGTGGGGGGAGCGAGACCCTTCTCTGAGACAGACACCTTCCCTGCCTCCTGCTCCTCGTGCCTCCCACCAACTTGAGAATCCAATATGAGCTTCGGAACCGACCGCCTATTCTTGGGTTCCAGTGTGATGGCACAGTGGCCCAGCCCGGGGCCCGTGTAGAGCATCCAGCAGACACTCAGATGGGCTTTCAGAAGCTCCTTCTCCTGCTTCTCTTGCTGCCACACACCACACTTACACTCCTGTCACCCTTTTTTACTGGAGAGGGGGCTGTTAATCTGGAGATGGGCACCAATGTCTCAAGCAGTGCGACCACAGCCCACAGCTATTTATTTCTGTACTGCAATGTCCAGATTTCCATGTAGTTTCCTAGAATTGTTTGACTCATAGGCCAAACCTATACTTACTGATAGTCTCATTATTCCCATTTTCCAGATGAGGAAATACAGGTATGGCTAACCTCAGTGCATTGCACCAGGCCACACTGCTAGTGATTGGCCAGGACAGGTCATGCTCACATTCCCAGGCTTGTCTCTGGCTCCTTTAGTGTCCTCTGGCTCTGACCCTTTGGGCCCAGACTCTGCACAGCCACATGGTGGCTTTCCCCAGGGGGAGAGGCAGCAGGGCCTGCCTGCCTGCCCATGGCACCAGGCATCTTGGTCACCATCTGGAATCTGCTGAGG
The DNA here is from genome assembly GCF_000164805.1 of Carlito syrichta. NCBI lineage: Eukaryota > Metazoa > Chordata > Mammalia > Primates > Tarsiidae > Carlito > Carlito syrichta. Next base: position 239,147 of record NW_007246964.1, read on the forward strand.
GGAGTGATGGGGGCCGGAACAGCTGTCTGTAGGACTGATGTGCCCCCTATCACGTCTGCCTGGTGATTTGCCCATGAGGTTGATTGATGGCTTCAGGATCTTGTTCTCCTGTGGTGTCCATCCCACGGCCCTGCTCTGAAATGATCAGTTAGTCCCTGCTGCAGCTGCTGCTCCAAGCTCATGGTGTCTCTGCAGTCACAGAAGCACGAGGGACCTACCTTTCAGCCTCAAGCTGGGACCAGCCTGGAACACAAGGAGCAGGGGCTTTGTGCTCAGGAGAACCAGGTTTGAAGCCTGTTTTTGAAACTTCCTGACCATGTGTCCTTGGGCAAGCCACTTGACCTTGGATGAGTCACTGAAGCTTCCCCATTCATGATTTGGGGATGGTCGCCCGCTGTGTTATGTGCACCAAGAACAGAGCACTGTGCCAGTAATAAAGTCCAGTAACCACAATCAGGTACTGAGCACCAACTGGGTACTAGGCACCTTTCCTGTCTTCTTTCCCCCAAATATTTATTGAGTACCTTTAATGGCCCAGGAACTGTCTGTTCTGGACACTGAGGATGCAGCAGTGAACAAAGAACAAAGGTCATGGCCACTGTCAAGGGCTGACATTGTAGTGTAGGGGTGGGGTGACATACAGCATGTTGTAAGGTGGGGGAAAGAAAGCCCTGCGCCCAGCGTTCTGGATATTACTAGTACATAGAACAGTGTCTGCCACATGGTAGCAGCTGAGTACTTTTTGTGAATCAGTTGATAAATAGATGACCTAAAACTATGGGAAAGGCGTGGGGAGGGGTGTATGAGTGAGGTGGTTTCAGGGAGGGGGCAGGGAAGGCTTCACCAGTAAGGTGAGAAAAGCAGAGGCCTGAGGCTGATGAGGGAATGACTGTGTCCATCCTGTCGGAGGCTTTTTGAGGAACCACAGGGAAACCTGTGGGATTACAAAAGAGTGAGGCAGCAGGCATCAACCACCAGGCCAAGTCTGAGGATTTTACTCTGAGTGAGATGGGAGCCATGGCAGAGCTTTCAGCAGAGGAGGGACCTGGTGCAGATGAGGTTCCAGCCGGGCCACCCAGTCTGCTGGATGGAAACTAGATGGCGGGGGACAGGTGGAAGTGGGAAGCCCAGCCATCCTAATCCTCCCACAACCCTGAAAGGCGCTGGCAGCTAGGGATACTCTTGGCTGCAGATAACAGAACGCGTCTCACAGGAGCTTAGACATTTGGGCGTTCGTTGTTCCCTTCGGAAGTGCAGGGCTGAGCAGCCCCGGGTGTGGTTTGTAGGGAGTAAGCCTCTCCTTCCTCCTGTTGGCTCTTGCCTCAGGCTTGTAGTTTCCTGGGGGAGTGGCAGCCACTGCTCCTCTCTTCACAGCCTCTCGCCACTGTGACCTTGCAGAGCAGATGGAAAGCTGGAGGCCCTTCTCTTCCTGCCTCTTTTTTCAGAGTGGAGACTCCCTCCCAGAATCCCCCAGCAAACATCCCCACAGTGTCTCTTGGCCAGAACTGACCCAGAACTACGTTCATCCATACCAGTCCTTGGCAGAGAGGAACGAGCTGGCCTAGACTGTGGTCATCTCGGGGGCTGCTTCAGGTGCTCCCTGGTCATAGGTGAGGTTCCGTGGCAAGGCAGGAAGGGGGATGGCAGGTTGCCCAAGACCAGAGAAGCAACAGGGCTTGCTCCAAGGGTCTCCATCTAAATGGTGGTGCACCATTTAGATGCTGGGCTCTGCAGTCAGGCCAGGCTGCCGACTGTGTGAACCTTGATCCATCATTTCACTCCTCAGTGAGGGATGAGCCTCAATGTCTTCATCTGGAAGATGGGGTAACAACAGGAACCATAGACGAGGAGAGAGGATTAATGCAGTATTGTGTGTTGAGCGCTGAGCACAGTACCGGAGAGGACATAGTACCTTTAGTGTCTGATTTCGTGAGTTATGATGCTGCTGCTAATGTTATTAGCAGAAGTGGTGGTATTTTCACGGGGCCGGGTGCCCTCTCTCTGTTTCATTTGCTTTCCTGTAGATGAATTCTGTTTCATGCCAAATGCTGGTTGGATTTCCAGCGAGTGATTGAGGCAGGTTACCCTGTGGTTGATAGAAGTACTATTATAGTTCTGTGATAAAGGCACAATTTTATTCCATCGTAAAGAATTTATGGGGAGGTGGGAGGTGTGTTTTCATCCTTAGTATTCCGAGGAGCCTCCTGCCATCTGTGTGGTCCTGAGCTAGGCTGCAGACGCCTCAGCTCCCCTCGGCTCTCTCCCTCTGGAATATCTGCATCCTTGGGCTGGAAGGGACCCAGGTGAGAGTGGGGGTGGGGTGCAGGTTGCCCAGGAAGCTGGACTGGAGCCTGGGCATGTAGATGCAGGCTGGGCCTGGCTTGGTCCACGCCATGAAGGTGCAGCATTGGGGGGAGGGGGCTGGGCATGGCGGTGCGGGGAAGGTCCAGGGTAGGAGCTGCCTGCTCTGTCCTCAGCCAATCTCCCCTGGTCTGAACCCACCTCCCCCCACCCACTACCATCTGGAGGACAGATCCTCTCCTGGGGATCTCTAGAAAGTTGCCCCTTCTCCATGGTCTTCCTGAAATCCAATCGGAGCCTCTCGCTGACCTGCTTAAAGCCCAAGTTCCTAGCCTGGCTCCTGACCCCATCCCTAATCTCAGCACTTCCCTGCTCTATCCCACTGCACCTCGGCCACTCAGGACCCTCGTGGTGACTCCAGTGGCCACACTCTGCCCATTGTCTGGGCTTAGCATGCAGAGCTGCCCCTTGAGTGTCCTCTTCCCTCCTCTCTCCTCAGCTGCCCCACTCCCCGGCCCTCATGGTTTAGTGCTTGTATTTCTTTTCTTTTTAAAAAAAATTTTATTTACATGGAGGAAATTTCAGAGAGGGGTTCATAGCATCACTGCAGGCGAGGAATTGTAGGGATTTCTAGGGCTTGTAGGGACACAGAAAAATGGGACAATGGTAGCTTTAGATGACAGTCTGTGTGTGGAGGTGATACACACAACTTTGTTCTCTGAATCAGCTGTGGTCATAGTTAGGACAAAAGAAATGAAAAAAAAAATGGCGAGTGACTCACTCACTTCCAGGGGTTCTCACTCATCTGAAGAATTTTTTTCCGTGAGCAGGGACTTTTCATCACGTGCTGGGCTTTCTCTCAGGTGCAGGAACTTATTTCAGGTGCAAAGCTTGTTTTCCCCTCGTCTATATGTGCAGGTGTTCTTCATCAGGGTCAGGGCTCTCCCTCAGGTGCAGGAGGTCTTTGTCAGGTGTGAGGGACTTGCTGACATCCAGGGGTTCTCACTCATCTGAAGAATTTCTTCAGGTGCTGGGCTTTCCCTTATGTACAGGTGCTTTCTCAGGTGCAGGATTCTCCCTGAGGTTCTGGGTTCTCCCTCAAGTGCAGGGACTTTTCATCAGATGCTTGGGCTCTAGCATGCATGACTTTCCCTCAGGGCAGGGCTTTTTCTTAGGTGCAGGGGCTCTTAGTCAGGGGCTGGGCTTTCCCTCAGGTTCAGGGTCTTTGTTTCAGGCACAGGGGCTCGATCTCAGTTGCAGGGGTTCTCTGTCAGGTGCAGAAGCTTTCCTTCAGGTGCCAAGGTGTTTTTTAGGTACTGGAGCTCTTTATCGGGTGCAGGGATCTCCTTCAAGTGTAGGAGAGCTCTTTGTCAGGTACAGGAGAACTCTTTGTCAGTGCGGGGGCACTTGCTGACCTCCAGGGATTCTCACTCATCTCCAGGATTTTTTCTTAGGTTCACGTCTCGCCCTGATGTGCAAGGTCTCTTCATCAAGTGCTGGACTGTCCCTCTGTTCTAGGAGCTCTCCTTCAGGTGCAGAGGCTTACTTTCGGAGGGCTGTCTCACAGGTACAGAGGCCTTCTTTGCGCAGGGCTGTTTCTTAGGTATAGGGACTTTTCATCATGTACTTGGGCTCTCCAACAGGCGCAGGGTTCCTCCTCATGTTCAGGACTCTACCTTTAGTACAGGTCATTTTCATCAAGTTTGAGGGTTTTTTTCTTGGGTGTAGGAACAATCCCTCTGGTTCAGGGCTCTCCCTCAGTTTCAGGGCTCACCCTCAGGTACAGGGCTCTCCCTCAGGGTCAGAGGCTGTCCCAGCTGCTGGACTCCCTAAAGTGCTGGGTACTACCCTCAAGTGCAAGACTCTCTTCGAGGGTCAGGGCTCAGTCTCAGGTACAAGACTCTTGGTCAGGTACAGGGTTCTCTCCAACAGGTGCAGGGCTGTTACTCATGTGCACGATTCTCTCCCAGGTTCAGGGCTCTGACTCAGGTGCAGGACTCTCTCCATCTGGTCTAGGGCTCTCTCCGTTAGTTGCAGAACACTCTTTCAGGGACAGGACTCTCTCCCAGGGTCAGGGCTCTGTCTCAGGTGCAAGACTCTCCATCGGGGGTCGGGCTCGCTCCACCAGTTGCAGGACTCTCCATCAGGTGCAAGACTCTCTACCAGGTTCAGGGCTCTGTCTCAGGTGCAGGATTCTCTCCATCAGGTGCAAGACTCTCTCCATCAGTTGCAGGGCTCTCCCTCAGGAGAAGGAGAAGCCAGGTTCATGGCTCTGTATCAGGTGCAGGATTCTCTCCATCAGGTACAGGACTCTCCCTCAGGTTCAGGGCTTTCCCTCAGGTACAGGACTCTCTCTCAGGTTTTGGGGCTCTCCTAGGTGCAGGCTTCCTCATGTGCTGGGTCCTACCTCAGGAGCAGGACTGTCTTCCAGGCTTAGGACTCTTTCTCGGGTTCAGGACTCTGTCCCTCAAATGCAGGGCTCTCTCCATCAGTTGCAGGGCTCTCCCTCAGGTTCTGAGGCTCACCCAGGTGCAGGTTTCCCTCAAATGCTGTGTCCTACCTCAGGTGCAGAACTCTCTTCCAGATTCAGGGTTCTGTCTCGGTTGCAGGGCTCTCCCTTAGGTCCAGTGCTCCCCCTCAGGTACAGGGTTCTCTATAAGTTCTTGGTCTCTCCTGAGTGCAGGGCTCCCTCAAGTAGTGGGTCCCACCTCAGGTGCAAGACTCTCTTCCAAGTTCAAGGCTCTGTCTCAGGTGCAGGACTCTCTCCATTAGGTGCAGGGCTCCATCAGTTGCAGGGCTCTCCCTCAGGAGTTGGACTCTCTCCCAGGTTCAGGGCTCTGTCTCAGGTGCAGGACTCTCTCCATCAGGAGCAGGGCTCTCTTCATCAGTTGTAGGGCTCTCCCTCAGGTGCAGGGCTCTCCCTCAGGTGCAGGGCTGTCCCTCAGGTGCGGGACTCTATCCCAGTTGCAGGGCTCTATCTCAGGTGCAGGACTCTCTCCATCAGTTGCAGGGCTGTCCCTCAGGTTCTGAGGCTTTCCTAGGTGCAGGGTTTTCTCAAGTGCTGCGTCCTACCTCAGGTGCAGGACTGTCAGGTTCAGAGCTCTGTCTCGGGTGCAGGACTCTCCTTCAATTGCAGGGCTCTCTCCCAGGTTCAGGGTTCTGTCTCAGTTGCAGTGCCCTCCCTCAGTTGCAGTGCCCTCCCTCAGTTGCAGGGCCCTCTCTCAGTTGCAGGGCTCTCTCTTAGGTTCTGGGTCTCTCCTAGGTGCAGGGCTCCCTCAAGTAGTAGATCCGACCTCAGGTGCAGGACTTTCTTCCAAGTTTAGGGCTCTGTCTCAGGTGCAGGGCTCCATCTGTTGCAGGGCTGTCCCTTAGGTGTGGGACTCTCTCCCAGGTCCAGGGCTCTGTCTCAGGTGCAGTGCTCTCTCCATCAGCTACATGGCTCTCCCTCAGGGACAGGACTCTCTCCTGGGTTCAGGGCTCTGTCTCAGGTGCAGAACTCTCTCCATCAGGTACAGGTGCAGGGCTCTCCTTCAGGTGCAGGACTCTCTTCCAGGGCTACAGCTCTCCATCAGGTGCAGGGCTCTCTCCATCAGTTGCAGGGCTCTCCCTCAGGTGCAGGTACTGTGCCAAGTTCAGGGCTCTGTCTCAGGTGCAGGACTTTCTCTGTCAGGTACAGGGCTCTCCCTCAGGGGCAGGACTCCTTTCCCAGGTTCAGGGCTCCATCTCAGGTGCAGGACTCTCTACATCAGTTGCAGGGTTCTCTCCATCAGTTACAGGGCTCTGTCTCAGGTGCAGGGCTCTCCATCAGTTGTAGGGCTCTCCCTCATGTGCAGGACTTTCCCTCAGGTGCAGGGCTCTCCCTCAGGTACAGGGCGTTCTCTCAGGTTCTGGGGCTCTCTTAGGTGCGGGGCTCCCTCAGTGCTGTGTGCTACCTCAGGTGCAGGACTATCTTCCAAGTTTAGGGTCTGTCTCAGGTGCAGGGCTCTCTATCAGGTGCATGATTCTCTCCCAGTTTCAGGGCTCTGTCTCAGGTGCAAGACTCTCTGTTTCAGGTGCAGGGCTCTCTCTATCAGTTGCAGGGCTCTCCCCTCAGGTACAGGACTCTCTCTCAGGTACAGGGCTCTGTCTCAGGTGCAGGACTCTCTCGGTGAGGTGCAGGGCTCTCACTAATGTGCAGAATTCTCTCCCAGGTTCAGTGTTTTGTCTCAGGTACAGGACTCTCTCAATCAGGTACAAGGCTCTCTTCATCAGTTGCAGGACTCTGTCTCAGGTGCAGACACTCTCCCAGGTTCAGGGTTCTGTCTCAGTTGCAGGGCTCTCTCCATCAGCTACATGGTTCTCCCTCAGGTACAGGACTCTCTCTGAGGGTCAGGGCTCTATCTCAGGTGCAGGACTCTCTCCATCAGGTGCAGGGCTCTCTCCATCAGGTGGAGTGCTCTCTCCATCAGTTGCAGGGCTCTCCTTCAGGTGCAGGACTCTCAGGTTTACAGCTCTATCTCAGGTGCAGGACTCTCTCCATCAGGTGCAGGGCTTTCTCCATCAGGTGCAGGGCTCTCTCCATCAGTTGCAGTGCTCTACCTCAGGAGGAGGACTCTCTTTCAGGTTCAGGGTTCTGTCTCAGGTGCAGGACTCTCTCCATCAGGAGCAGGTCTCTCTCCATCAGTTGCAGGGCTTTCCCTCAAGTTCTTGGGCTATCCCAGGTGCAGGGTTTTCTCAAGTACTATTGTCCTGCCTCAGGTACAGGACTCTCTTCCAGGTTCAGGGCTCTGTCTCAGGTGCAGGACTCTCTCCTTCAGTTGCAGGGCTCTCTCCCAGGTTCAGGGTTCTGTCTCAGTTGCAGTGCCCTCCCGCAGATGGAGGGCCCTCTCTCAGGTGCAGGGATCTCTCTTAGGTTCTGGGGCTCTCCTGGGTGCAGGGATCCCTCAAGTAGTAGATCCAACCTCAGGTGCAGGACTTTCTTCCAAGTTTAGGGCTCTGTCTCAGGTGCAGGACTCTCCATTAGGTGCAGGACTCCATCAGTTGCAGGGTTGTCCCTCAGGTGCAGGACTCTCTCTCAGTTCTGGACTCTGTCTCAGGTGCAGGACTCTCTCCATCAGCTGTAGGCTCTCTCTGTCACTTGCAGGCCACTCCATCAGGTACAGGACTCTCTCCCAAGCTCAGAGCTCTATCAGTTACAGGGCTATCCCTCAGGTGTGGGACTCTGTCCATCAGGTGCTGGGCTCTCTCCATAAATTGCTGGGCTCTTCTTCTGGTGCAGGACTCTCTCCCAGGTTCAAGGCTCTGTCTCAGGTGCAGTACTTTCTATAAAAGGTGCAGGTCTCTCTCCATCAGGTGCAGGACTCACCCTCAGTTGCAGGACTTTCTCCCAGGTTCAGGACTCGTTCTCATGTTGAGGATTCTCTCCATCAGTTACAGGGCTCTGTCTCATGTGTGAGGCGCTCTCGCGCGCGCGCGCTCTCTCCCTCTCTCTCTCTCTCAGGCTCTGGGGCTCTCTCAGGTGCAGGGCTCTCTCTCTCTCTCTCAGGTTCTGGGGCTCTCTCAGGTGCAGGGCTCCCCAAGTGCTGGATGCTACCTCAGGTCCAGGACACTCTTCCAAGTTTAAGGTCTGTCTCAGGTGCAGGACTCTCTCCATTAGGTGCAGGGGTCTCTTCATCAGTTGCAGGGCTCTCCCTCAGGTGCAGGACTCTCTCCCAGGTACAGGGCTCTGTCTCAGGTGCAGGACTCTCTCAGTGAGGTGCAGGGCTCTCTCCAACAGGTGCAGGGCTCTCACTGATGTGCAGGATTCTCTCCCAGGTTCAGTGCTCTGTCTCAGGTGCAGGACTCTCTCCATCAGGTACAAGGTTCTCTTTATCAGTTGCAGGACTCTCCCTCAGGTACAGATACTCTCCCAGGTTCAGGGCTCTGTCTCAGGTGCAGGGCTCTCTCCCTGAGGTGCAGGGCTCTCTCCTTCAGCTACATGGCTCTCCCTCAGGTACAGGACTCTCTCTTAGGTTCAGGGCTCTGTCTTAGGTGCAGAACTCTCTCCATCAGGTGCAGGGCTCTCCCTTAGGTGCAGGACTCTCTCCCAGGTTTACGACTCTGTCTCAGGTGCAGGGCTTTCAGTTGCAGGACTCTCCCTCAGGTTCTGGGGCTCTCCCAGGTGCAGGGTTTCTCAAGTGCTGTGTCCTACCTCAGGTGCAGGACTCTCTTTCAGGTTCAGGGCCCTGTCTCAGGTGCAAGACTCGCTCCTTCAGTTGCAGTGCTCTCTCCCAGGTTCAGGGTTCTGTCTCAGTTGCAGTGCCCTCCCTCAGATGCAGTGCCTCCCTCAGATGCAGGGCCCTCTCTCAGGTGCAGGGCTCTCTCTTAGGTTCTGGGGCTCTCCTGGGTGCAGGGCTCCCTCAAGTAGTGGATCCAGCCTCAGGTGTAGGACCCTCTTCCAAGTTTAGGGCGCTGTCTCAGGTGCAGGACTCTCTCCCAGTTTCAGGGCTCTGTCTCCAGTGCAGGACTCTCTCCATCACGTGCAGGGCTCTCTCCCTCAAGTGCAGAGATCTCCCTCTGGTGCATGACTCTTTCCCTGGTTCAGGGCTCTCTCAGATGGAGGCTTCTCTATCAGGTGCAGGGCTCTCTCCATCAGTTGCAGGACTCTCCCTCAGGTGCACACTCTCTCCCAGGTTCAGGGCTGTGTTTCAGGCAGAGGATTCTCTCCATTAGGTGCAGGACTCTCGCCCAGGTTCAATGCTCTGTGAAGTGCAGGGCTTTCTTCCTCAGGTGCAGGACTCTCCCTCAGATACAGACACTCTTCCAGGTTCAGGACTCTGTCTCATGTGCTAACTCTCTTATCAGTTGCAGGGCTCTCCCACAGGTATAGGACTCTCTCCCAGGTTCCAGGCTCTGTTTCAGGTGCAGAGCTCTCTCCAGCATTTGCAGGGCTCTCCCACAGGTATAGGACTTTCTCCCAGGTTCAGGGCTTTTCATCGGGTGCTGGCTCTCTCTCAGGTGTACTCCCTGCATTCCCCCACCCTCCTTTGTGTGAATCTTCAAAGAGGCAGGGGGAGTGTGGGTAGCAGCTCTAGCTTCCTGCCTCCCCTTTGTCAGTAGCCACAGTCATCCAGCGATTCTGGCCGTGGTCACCATCCTTTCATCTGCAGCTACTGAATTCAAGTCCCAGAGTGCCTGGCCCAGCCGCACAAGAGCAAAGTGCTGTGGCCAGTTCCAGCCCAGGTTTCCTTGGTCACCATTCCCGATGTCACAGTTCCCAATGTCACAGTCCATGATGTCACAGTTCTTGATGTCACTTCCCCCTGTGTCACATCCCTGATGGCCCAACGGAGGCAATCAGAACTTGGGAACTCTCGACAGCACTCCAGGGTGGGACCAGATGATGGGGGCTGTGATACCAGATGGGCTTCTGTCCAGTCCAGAGGCCTTTGGAACTGGCCTCATCTCCCAGCTCCAGGAGCCATCCTGATACAATGCACCCTCTCTCTGTTTCGCCACAAGGCGTATCTGCAGGTTCTCTAGAGCAAGGAACTGTTGCATCATGATTTAAGACACACAATTCCTTATCATTATTGTTTGGTCCTGTTTTGATTTTTCCATCAAAACCCCATTTGGCACTACAGGCACATAACCATGGCATAGATGACTCTATTGAAGACTGCACTTTGTTCTTGAATTTCAAGGCATATTTGCAGAGAAAATGTTGGCATGTCTTCTTCAATTTCTGTGTCTTGCCATGCAGGGCTTTTTGCATCACTCTTGACAATTACCAGTGATGGCAGTGAACTGCTGAATTAACTCCTTCAGCACCGAGGCCGCCACGGAGCCCCCAAGGGCAGCCAACTTACTGCTTCTGAACAGCGCACGCACACACACACACACACACACACACACACACACACACACACACACACACACACAGAACGCTCTCCTCCACTTCGCTGTGTGGTTTTCAGTACTTGTATTTCTTAAAGGGGCGCTCTGCCTGAGGCTAGATTACCAGGAATGGACTCTGAGACAAGATTTCCTGAAGGAGATATATAGGAGAGTGCCCATGCTAGATAGGCTAATGGTCCCCAGTCTGAAGACATTTATCTCTTCCTCCTTGACACCTGTAAGCAGGACCTTATTTGGCAAAAAGGACTTTGTGAGGAGTGATGGTCTGGAAATGGAGGATCATCCTGGGCCCAATGTCATCACAGAGGTCCAGGTCAGAGGAAAGGGGATGTGGCGATGGATTCCGAAGGATATGGGGTGGAGGTCACTGCACTGCTGGCTTTGAAGATGGGAGGAGGAGAGGGGCGAGCTGGACATGCAAGCCTCTGGAAGTTAGAAGCAGCCTGGACTCGGCTTCTTCCCAAAGCCCTCAGAAGGAATGTGGCCCTGCGGCCCACTTGACACTTGTGGCCTCTGGAACTGTCAGAGCACAGTTTGTGTTGCTCAGAGGCTCTGCTGTGACTTGCTGCAGCTGCGGCAGTGCCCTGTGGTCAGCACCAGCAGGGGAGTGAGGGACACAGGACCAGTGCTGCCCTTGAGGAAGGGGTGTCACGGGTCCCTGGGGCATGCTGGAACTGGGCTAGCCTTGTGGAGTTGTCTTGAACAGGGCAGGGCTCAGCTTTGACACTCCCCCGTCAACTGGTCACCATGGGAGCTGTTCCCAGGGAGGGTATGACCCAGGATGCAGCACTCCCATGGCTGGAGCTGTTTCCAGAGAGGTACCTGCCACCCTGGGGAGGAGTGCCTTTGTCCTGGAGGGGGTACACTGCCCCTTCCTGGGTCTCAGCATTCTCTTACCAGTCAGTGACATTCTGAGTCTCTCGAGGGACCCAGTTAGATACCCTGCCTCTGTGCCCAACATGGCCTAGCATAGACTTGGGCCTGGCAAGCACCCGATGGGGTACCAGCAGTGGCCTGGGAAACAGCCACATTCATCACCTCCCATGAGGAGGGACTCGGTGTGCCTTCCAGGTCCTGCCCGATGGCTTAACCAAGATGCCGTCTTGAAGATAACGACAGTCAGTATTCTCAGTGCCTCCCTCATTTCCACTTTCTAGATGAGGAGACTGAGGCACAGAGAGTTGAGGCAGCATGCCAAGGGTCACACACCTCGCAAGTCAACAGTCTGGCTCTGGAACCTGAACACGTGACCACCATGCCATGTCACCTCCCAAACATAAAGACTTGCCTGTGATGGTGGCCTTGAACCCGTGTCACCTCAGACTGTTTGGTCCTTGGAACTGGTACTGACCTGGGACAGGGAGGGATGGATCAAGGGGGCTGGGCAGTTCCTAAGTCCAACCTCAAGAGTCCTTGGGGCTTACTGTTAACATTTGTCTGTGATGGGTGGCCATGTGTGAGTCTCCCACCCTCCTCACCCCCCTCCTCCCCAGAGCTCTGTGGGTCTCCCGGGTCCCCTTCTTACCAATGTGGCCATTCTGTCTGAGGAGCAAACTGGAGCGCCCTGGACTACAGAGGCTAGGCCCACTCCACGGAGCAGCACTTTCTTGACGCCATCCTTCGTTGCATTGCCCTGCAAGATAGGCCACTCTGACATGCCACAGAGTCAGAGGTCTTAGGCCCAAACCCCATGGAGTGTCTCTGTTCTTTGGGCTCTTTCCTGACATCAGGCTGTGGCTGGCAGGAGCAGAGCCGCCCCTTTCTGCTCCCCAGGGGAGAGAAGCAGAGCAGGGGAGAGTCTGGGCTCCAAACTCTGCTGCAACGGTGTGACGCTGTCAGGTTTCTTAATGGGACAGCTCTGTCATGTACAAAAATGGAACCAATGGCTGGTGTGTATTGAGCATTTACTGTGAGCCAGAGCCTACCCAGTGCTTTCAATCATCTCTTGACACATTTCTTTTCACGGTTACCTTATGAAGGCAGGTGTTGTTTTCATCCTCATTTTCAGGTGAGGAGACTGAGGCACAGAGAGGTAAGGAACTCGTCCAAGGCCACACAGCTGGGCCCTCTACAGGGCAGTTTGGACTGAGTCTGTCATCTTCACCATCTCTGCCCAGGATAGTTGAAGAGTTAAGTGAGATAACATAATGTAAAAGGCCACAGAACACTCAATAACTCGTGGATGAATAACTCTTCAGAAGTAGGAAGCTGGTTGGATGGCCTTTCCTAATGAAATCTGTTCCTCCCTGTTGCCTGAGGTTCCCCCAGCTATCCCTGTCCTGTGGGCAGTCATGCCATGCTCTTTGAGTCCCTTATGTGTCACTGGGTCTGAATTTGTGGCGGGATGTTTTCTGTCTCTTTGGGCAAGGCTTGGGCTGTTCCATTCCCTCCTCTCTTCCATAAATTCTGCTTTCATGCCTCAGGCACACTCAACCTGCATGTACCTGCAGGCGCCTTCATGGATTGTGAAGCCTTCCCGAAGCTGCCCCAGCCACTCCTGCCTGTCCTCCTGAGTCCCTACTCTGGCCACAGTGACTCATCTCTGTGTCCCAATGGAAGTTTCCTCTTCTGTGACCATGGACACAGGTGTCCGCACCCAAGAAGTGCTCTACTTCCTGCTCCCCACCCTCCCTGGCTAACTCCTGCTCACCCTCCAGTTTCATTAGGGATGCCACTTTCTCCAGGAAGTCCCCTCCCTCCCCCAGTCAGGACCATGGCCCCCCTCTGCACCCACATGGCCCCAGCATGCTCTGGTCACACTGTGAAGGTCTATTTGCCAGTCTCTCTGCCCCCTCCAGATGGTGAGACCCTCACGAGTGGGGCTGTGTCTGTGTCGTCTCCAAGCTTCTGGACTAGCATTGGGACTGTACTTTGTAGGTGTTCACTGTATGTGTAGAACCAAGGAGCCCGTGGTCCATCAGGATGATGGCAGAGCAAGAGACCCCTGGGGAGATGAGAGACCACTGGGGAGGCAGGAGACCCCTTATATGACAAGACATCCCCGGGGAGGAAGAAGACTTCTGAGGCAACGGGACATCCATAAAGGAGCAGGGTGGTGGCGGTCTCAAGCCCAAACTGAGCCTTGATCCTAAGGAGTGAAGGGAGAAGGTGGAGGAGGCTGGGTTGAGCTCCAGAGCCTGAATAGTCACGCTGACTGAGGTGTAAGGTGAGCAGTGGCCAGGGGATTTGGAGCCCGTGGCCCCTATGGCATGAAGGATGTCAAATCCTAAGCGTGAACACAGTCTAGGGTGTTAGCGCTGAGGAAATCCAGGAAGCCATCTCCCAGCACTGCCCTTGTACTGCAGTTGCAGCTGTGACCCGGAGAGAGTAGGGGACTTCCCAAGGCCACTCATCGCATCAGGAACTGGGCAGGAGCTGAATGTGCTGGGGGATCTTGCAGGCCTAGCCCAGACCTCCTTGTTGGCCAGATGCAGTGTGTTCTTCAAGGTATGGGAGGCGCCTGCTGCCCCTAGGATGTGACTCCCCAGCCCTCTAATGCCCTCCGTTCTCTCTTGCAGGTGAACCTGGTACTGGGGGATGGCCGGTCCCTGGGACTCACAATCCGTGGGGGCGCAGAGTATGGCCTTGGTATTTACATCACCGGCGTGGACCCAGGCTCCGAGGCAGAAGGCAGTGGACTCAAGGTAAGCCAGGAGAGAGGGGGAGGCCTGTGTGTGGAGTGCTCTGCACTGGTTTAATCAGATTTCAAGCCGAGTCATCACACACCAGCTTGAGGACAGCCCAGCTAGGGAGCCCTCCCTGCCTGCCAGGCCTCTGATTCACTGCTCAGGGCCATAGCAGGGTGGCCTCCCATGCGGCGTGGGCAGCATGCCAGCCTGGACACATTGTGGTGCTGTTTTGCAAGCACTGCCGATGGCCTACGATGGCCCTGACTTCGGGGTTTATTATGGCACATGGAGAGGGAAGAGAAGAGGAAGCTGTGAACTAGTGGAGCTGTACTGGATAGCGTTAGGGCTGGCATTCAGTCTGGGGCACTCAGCAGATATGGAAATGGTATCATTAGCTCACATTTCCAAGAGAGACTCACTGTGTGCCCTGCTGTGATTCACTCCACACATACCATGTCATTGAATCCTCATGCTAACCTGAGGAGTAGGTTGTTACTACCCACATTTTCCAATTGAGGAAACCGAGGCATAGAGAAGTTAAACAGTAGTCTTACAGCTGGCGGGTTGCAGACCAGAATTTGAATCGGGGCAATCTTAATTCCAGAGCCCGTGGTCTTAATTAACACTTACACGTAGCACCCTGCAGGGAAAGGCCCAAGAACTTGTCCTGCCCACGAGGACACTGGACCTAGGATGCATTACTGAAATAAATAGTACTGTGTACCTGGGTCAAATAGTAACATGCAGGATGCCATGTCAGCAGTGATGACATAGGTGGCACAGGCAGCCTTTAAGCCAGGCCTTGGGGAGTGAGGGGGAAATGGGTAAAGGGGCTGGGAAGGAAGGGCATGTCTGGCCGGAGGACCACGTGCATTTGACTGTGGGTGACTGGATGGGCCCATAGTCCATGTGCAAGGCCAGGGAATGAAGCAGAAGATGAGGTAGTGCCTTTGTAACAGAGGACCTTGATTGTCCTCACCAACGTGTGAGACTTGATCCCCCACACAGATGAGAAGAAAAGGTCAAGGCAGCTCAGCTTGGCTCCTGAGCTGCATCATAGCAGATGGGCTGAAGTGTAGAGATAAGGCATCTGCTGGGCTTTCTAGGGAAGCAGGCGTTGTGGGAAGAGCTCTGGGTGTGCGGCTGGAAGGCTGGGGTTCAGATCCCTGTTTTGCTGCTTTTGTCTTCATAGCTGTGTGACCTTAGAGAGTCTTTTTACTGGTCCAAGCTTCCTGTTCCTATGTAATAATAATAAGTGACATTCCTTTCTTGGAGTATTGAAAAGATCAAATGAGGAACTAACTAATATTATTATTAATTATCATAGTAAACATTGCCATAGACTAAAGATTTGTGTTCTCCCAAATTTACGTATTGAAATCCTCACCCTCAAGGTGATGGTATTTGGAGGCAGGGCCTTTGGGAGGTGAAAGTGTAGGGCAGGTTAGTGCCCTTGTAAAGGAAACCCCAGAGAGCTCCCTCACCCCTTCCACCATGGAGGACACAGCAAGAAGGTGTCCTCTGTGAACCGGGACACGGACCCTCACCAGACACTGAATCTGGTGACCTTGATCTTGGACTGTCCAGCCTCCAGAACTGTGAGCAGTAAACTTCTGCAGTTGATAAGCCAACAGTCTGTGGTACTGTGTTACAGCAGCCTGAATGGACAAAGACAAACCCCATCGTCACCATCAACACTGTTGCTAACATAATAATGAACATTTATTGTGCTTCTCGGCTTTCGAGATATTCTTCCAAGTGCTTTACATCATTAACTTGTTCAACCTCACAATACTCCATGAAGGCAGGTTCTGTTGTGAGCCCCATTTTACCAGCACAGTAGATGAGACTCAGAGAGTCGCCCTGTTAATAAGAGGCAAAGCCAGGGTTCCCATCCAGAAATTAGGAGTCTGGTTCTAAGACTGTGCTCAAAACCAGGCCAGCCAGGCAGGAAATAGACATTCTACAAATGTTGGTTGGGTCTAGTTTATTCTTAAATGCCCTGAATATGAGTGCCTACTCTGCTTTTAGCAGGCAGGGATGATACATGGCTGGGACTCCAAGAGGAAATAGCGTCATAGTGTTCTGTGTGTAGTTTTTGTTTAACGCTTATCTTATTTTGGAATAATATTAGACTTAACAAAAAGTTGCAAAGAGTTCCTGTTTATCCTCTACTCAGGCTTCTGTAACGTACCATCATATATAACCATGATACAGAGGAGACTGGGGGAAGGCAGAGGGAAGGATTTAAAGACGGGGTGAGGTACTTCCCCAGAACACCTGAAGCCGCAGGCCCAGCTACAGGCAGGATGCAGATTTGGCACTGAGCTTCCTGGCAGTCAATACAAAGAGGGAAGCAGGTCAGTGATGTCTGTGCTTGAGAAGCCCAGTTATTCCTCCTCCTGGGGTCTCAGAGCAGTTTTCCTCTGATCTCTCTCTGAGAGGATGTTGTATGATGCTATCAGTAGTGTTCTCCGTGACAGTAAATGCACGAATAGCTTCCATACCTTGTTAGTGGTGAATGAATACCTTCTGATTGAACTATGTTCGGAGAAAGGAAGCATGGGAGAAAGCTGACCAACAGGCAGGGCCTTTGGGAGGTGATTAGGTCATGAAGGTGGAGGGCAGGTTAGTGCCCTTGTAAAGGCACGAAAGCTGTGAGTATCTCTCCCTCTGACTACTGACAGGTGTGTCTGTTATTATCATGCCATCCTTTTGTTGAGCAGTTACTAGTCAGGTACTGCGCTAAGTACTTCACATTCCTTATCTTACCTCATGTTTGCAGCAATGTATGAAAAAAGGAATGTTCTTATCCTCACGTTACAGGTGACAGATTTAAGAGCCATGTGAAGCAACTTGTCTAAGACCTCCCAGCTTAGAAGTGCTGGAGATGGGACTTGGACTCAACACCAGCACACTCTAAGTCCATGTTCTTAACCATTGCATTACAGCACCTCCCAGTGATAACATAGGTGCTATTGTCCCCAAGTTACAACTGAAGAAACACAGGCTCATAGGATTAAACTGACTTTCCCAAAGTCAAATTCTTTCTAATGTTGGAACTGGGATTGCCTTGCACAGGGGGTGGGCAGAAGCCCTGGGACCTACCACTGACTGTTTGAAGGTAGGCATGTCCTTCCTCCCTCTGAGCCTCGGTTTTCCTGCTTGGACACTTGGGCTAGGTGGTCTCTGAGGTTTTCTCTTAGATCTGCATATTTTCCCAGCCTGCAAGGGCCAGAGGGTGCCCGAGCACCAGGAACATACCATACTCTCCTGTACCTATAGGGTCTCGTGTTTACAAAGAGACGCCAAGACCAGTCACCTGCTGGTAGATCCATCCTTTGCATGGAAGGAAGGAAGTGGACACTACAGTAGGCAGGTGCTTCCTGCTTCCCTTCCCTTCTCTATGGCTGCTTCCTGCTTCCCTTCCTTCCATCTAACTAGCGAGTATGTATCCATGACCCCTATGGGCCAACACTATGCTCTGCCGCTTCTGAGCTGAGCAAGGCTGACACAGTCTCTGACCTCTAGAGCTTATATTCTGGTGGGAAAACAATGGAACTGAAAAAACAAACCACACAACTGTGTATTTAGTTACAATGGTGATAAATACCAAGAAAGCACATGGGACTATGTGTGGTAGGAGACTGGCCCTGGTCTTAGAGATCTGGGAAGGCTTCCTAGCGGAAGAAACATTTCAGTTGAAATTTAAAAGAAGAGAATAAAATGAATTGTGTGAAAGAGAAAATGAGAATTTCTGGCAGAAAGAACAGCAAATGCTAAGTCCCTAGAGTAGAAAGAAATGTTCTGGGTGCAGAGGAAGGCTAGCGGGGCTGAATACAGAATGCCAGGTGGAAAGAAGGGGCCAGGCCATGCTCTCGAGGCAATAGACCTGGATCTCACAGGGCACGTCATTCACCTAAGATTGTGTAGCTGTGAAAAGGTGATAATCGAGATCTGCAGCTAGAAATGTGGAAGGATTGTTAAGTGTTGTTAAGTGGGAAACACCAGTTGCAAGCTCACATCCTAACAGAATCTCATCGGTATCGTGCATGTGAAAATTCACACTGAGAAGCCTCTGCGCAGAACACACACCAGAATGTCAACTCACGTGGCAAGATGAGGGGTGATTTCTACTTTTTTCTCTACGTCCTCATGCAGTGTCTGAATGGAGCCTTGAGTATTCCTTTTATCATCTTGAAAACAGCCACAATAAAGCAATTTCTATTCTGAAACACTGCCGAGAAGGAATATTCCGTGGAAGTTTTTGATTCACCTGAGTTTGCCTCTCGGTTTCAGGCAATCAAGGGCTTTATTTGCTCATAAAATGCCCGCCTTCAGTCAAGTCCTCTCCATCTCCAGTGGCCTCCGCAGCAGAGCGTTTTACACACCCTGTCGGTTTTGTACTCTCCCTCCAAGGCCCCTCGGATGTGCTCACACCTGCCTGTACTTGCTCGGGCATCCAGGACCGATTAATCCTTTTTATTGCCAATGCACTTTCAGTGGAATTAGGCACATTGAAATGGAATAAAGGGGCTTGGCTGTGTGGGCGGCAGAGCCAAGAACAGGCTTTATTTGTAAATAGGGCTCCTTGCTGCTGTGCAGAGCTTTCCTGGAGTGGAAATGTGCCTTCCTCCTGGCTTCCAGCTGCTCAGCCCACTTAGCTCCTGGGGGCTTCATGGGAGTCCAGGGGAGGGGTCAGGACAACACTGCCCTAAGTGGAGACGCACTTATGGGGTCGGGCAGGTTCCCAGCATTTACCCAGCAGGCCCCGTGGAACTTGGAACCTTCCCACCCTCCCAGCAGAGGCCAATGCCCCCTTTAGAATTTATCTTTGCACCTCTTATTTCTTTGTACCTGCCCTCAGGCTTCAAGCCCCACCAGCAAATGGACCACAAAACCTTCTTTGTTCTTTTAAGGGTAGCCGAGATTGGCTGGCATTTTAAAATAATCATAATGCTAGCAGTTGCCATTTGCTAACCAGTTATTATGAATCAGGCACTGTACTAAACATGTTAGATATGCTTCTCTTTAATCCTCCCAGTAGCCCTGTGGTGGGCATTAATAACAACATTTAATAGGTGAACAACTGAGGCCCAAAGAAGTGCATTAGCTTGCCCAGGGCCTTTCAAAGTCCCCCAAAGGTCAGAAGCTTTGCTCTGCCACCTTCCTAGTGCCCTAATTTGATCAAATATCAAAAGACTGCAGAGAGAGGAAACAAAGAACACTCAGTCTTCTTAGAAATCCCCAAGCTTCCGGAGCCCCATGTGGTTGCCGGCCCTGAGGCCTCCACTCCTAAGGCTGTCTGGGGGTGGAAGCCCATCTCGTTTCTGCTCATGGGGCCAGCTGCCACCCCGGCTGAGGTTCCTGGGAACAGTACCTCCGTTCCCATCAGTGTTCCACTCCTGGGGTCACCACTATGCTGCTTGTGGTTGCCGCTTGTGGCCGTCAAGTGTCTGGTGCAGAAGCAGTGTTTCCATGACCATGGGGACAGCCTGGTGCTCTGCGTGGGTCATGGGTGCTGGGCTTTGCTGGGAACCTGACTGCCTGTTGATGTCATTGGTGAAACCAGTGAACCCCCCTCCACGGATGACTTTTCCTAGGGTCTGCTCTCCCCGCCTGCCCTCTCTGAACTGAGCACCCATCGAGTAGCAGGTGGTCTCCAAGTGCATCTCTCTAAACCCTCGCCATAGCTCTGGGAGGTGAGACTGTCCATCCCATCCATAAATTGGGAATGCTCATTTAATGATGGTCTCTTCTCCCAGACCATGGCTAGACGGGGCAGAGATGAGTGTTCTTTATACACCATATCCTCCTGCCCAAGATAGTGCCTCACACATAGTATGTGTTCAGGAGTAGATCTTGACTTAAAGAAGTGACAGTGGCTGTGGCAGGTGTCTTTGACTCCAAACCTTCAGTTTCAAACACTGTCCCCTTCAGATCTTGTCCTGAACACGTCACCAAGCTGGCATTTTTGTTGAAGGAACAAATCCTGTTAAGATGTGTCAGTGGTTTTCCCACTCGCCTGGAGTATGAACTGAGCAGTCAGACTCTTTCCCTCAGAGGTGCTTGCCTCTAGGCTGAAGGAAGCTGAGTAGCAGCATGGCCCTCAGTGAGGCTTGCTGTCCCACATGCTCTGTGGACATCAGGTGCCACCCTAAGCTCTTTCCTGTTGGAGGGTGGATGGCAGGAACTGGCTTACACTCAACAGACCCCAGCCTTTTAGCCTCCCAATTCACATCGGGATACTGAAGGCCAGAGGGAGGGAAGGGACTGGCTAAGAGGAATGCACAGAGCACAGAGCTTCTTTGCCGTCAGGCTGTTTGATCTGACCTGCTGACTGTGTCCTCATGCTTCTGCTAGGAAATCAGAATAAGCCTGACAAACTCTCCAAGCCTACTTTCTATGTATTCTCCATGGGAGAAGGGGCATGGTTGCCACACAATATTTGTTTAATAAGGATCTTTTAAAAGTATTTTATTCTGTGATTGTGGCTGATTTTATGGCAGTCCTAATGAAGGTAACAAAAACAATGTCTTAATATATATATAATTCCTGACAGTTAACAAAAAAATCTCAGATAATAAGGGCACATTACATACAACTCTTTGCCTTGAAATTCTACAACTTAGATAAATGGACCAATTTCTTGAAAGACAGAACTACTTTCACTCAGGAAAGAACAACAGATGACCTATATGTATCCTATACACTTATGTCAACAAAATTGAGTTTGTAGTTAAAAACCATCCAAAAAAGAAAGCTCAAGCTCAGACACTTTCACAAAGCAGTTAAGGAAAAAATATTGTGCAGTGCCTTTCTGAAAATAAGCCATGAGGAATACTTCCCAACTCATCTTATGAGGTCAGCATTATATAATTACTCAAAGCAAGACAAAACCTCAGACTACTATCCTTCATGAACACAGATGGAAAAATTCTTCATAAAAGTTAGTAAATCAAATCCAGCAATCTATAAAAGGGATAATATACCACAACCAAGTGAGTTTTATCCAAGGAATGCAAGGCTGGTTCAACATTTGAAAATCAATATAATTAACACACTAAAGGAGAAAAACTGTGTGATCAGGAAAAGCATTTAACAAAATTCATCATCCATTCATGATTTTAAAAACTTAGCAAGCTAGGAGTCTTCCTTAATCTAATGAAAGCCATCTATAAAAATAAACAACAAACAAACAAAAACATCTAACATATTTCATGATGAAAAATGAAGCAAATTTATCTGAGATTGAAATAAGGCAAAATTTTTCTTCTCTCATCAGTTCTATTCAGTATCATGTTAGAAGTCATAGTCAGTGCAGTAAGTCAAGAAAAAGAAATACAAAGCATACAAATCTGAAAAGAAGAACTAAAACTCTCTATTATTGAGACTAATCATCTATGCTGAAAATTCTAAGGTCTGGCGTGGTGGCTCACAACTGTAATCCCAGCACTTTGGGAGACCTAGGTGGGAGGCCCGCTTAAGTTCAGGAGTTCAAGACTAGCCTAGGCAATAGCAAGACCTTACCTCTACCCCCAAAAATAAATAACTAAAAATTTTAAAAATGAAAACAAAGTAAATTCCAAAGAATATGCAAGAAATACTCCTAGAACTAATACATGAGTAGCAAAATAAAAGGATCCAAAGTCAGCATATAAAAATCAATTGTATTCTATATGCTATCAGTGAAAAGTGAAGTTCAAAATTAATAAAAACAATACAGTTTACAATAACACTAAAAATACTTAGGTATAAACATCTAACAAAATATGTGCGGTTTTCACATGTTGAGAACTACAAATCAAAAAAGACCTAAATAAACGGAGAGAGACGCTGAGTCCATGATTGGAAGACTCAGTGGTAGGAAGACATCAAATCTCCCTAATTTGATCTGGATTCAACACAATCCCAACTCTGATCCAAGGAAGTGCTTTTTGTAGATACTTATAAGCTGATTCTAATTTTTTTTTAATGGAAAGGCAAAGAAACTACAGTAGGCAAAACAATTCTGAAACAAGAACAAGTTGAAGGATTCTGTACCTGACTTCAAGACTTACTCTAAAGCTACAGTAAACAAGGTAGTGCCGTGTTTGTGAAAGCCTAGAAACACAGATCAGTGAAAAAGAATAGAGTCCAGAGAAGCCCACGCAAATATTCCAGATTGATTTTTGGCCAAAGTACGAAGGCAATTCACTGGAGACAGGGTGGTCCTTTCAGCAGATGGTGCTGGAACAATTGGGCATCTATATGCAAACAAATGAATCGTATCCTCACACTTGATATGAAAATCGCCTCAAAATGAATCATAGACTAAAATGTAAAATGTAAAACTATAATACTTTCAGAGGAATACATAAAACAAAAATCTGTGTGACCTTGGAGTAGGCAAAGCATGGCCCACAAAAGAAAAGATTGACTAAATGGACTTTATTGAAATGAAAAACTCTTGTTCTGCAAAAGGTACTTTTTGGGGAGGAGGGTGTTAATAAATTTTTAATGATGAAAACAAAAACGAAACATCTAAAACTGCAGTTTCTAAAAGAAGCACTTGTTCTTGCCTGTCTTGTACCTGTCTTTGAACTTGACCTTGGCCTCCCGTCAGGCCTTGAGTTGAAGAGCGGGCTCTCTGAAGACATCCTTGTTCACAACAGTTTTGTCCAAGGGAATATCCACAGAGTACCTCTGTGGGCATGAGGTGATGGTAGTTACAAACTTTCACAAAAGACTTGATCTTTGACTTCTTGGTAATCGTCTTCTTGCCCATGGCAGCTGTCACTTTGCAGGGATAGTGGTCAATTCCAGCCAAAAGAGCATGACTGTAGGGGCGGTCCGAGGTGCCATCACCAATGTTTTCCATGATGACAGCTTTGCGTTAGGAATAGTGTCCAGCCAGGACCAGCACCACCTTCCTGGGTTTCATGAACTTGCCCATTTCCAGAGCTGCCCCGATACTTGTCCCCAGATCACAGATGGAGATAGATTGGAAGCCCCAGCCCAAGCTTTTACTCACCAGTGGCAGCAAAAGATATTTTTAAGAGAATGAAAAGATAAGCCATAGAGTGAAAGTGTTTTCTAATCATGTTTCTAACAAAGGATTTGTAAATATACTCCTCAATGGATGATGGGGCTAGGTCTCAATAAACCCATTTTAACTTAAAAATATCCTAAGTTGAAAATGTACTTAATACACCTAGCCTGGTATCAGCCTAGTCTATCTTAAACATGCTCAGAACACTTATACTGGGCTCCAGTGGGGCAAAATCACCTAACATACGTGTATTTTATAATAAAGTATTGAGTAGCTCATGTAATTTATTGAATACTATATTGGAAGTGCAACATAGAATGGTCACATGGGTGCTCGAAGTATGGGTTCCATTGAATGTGTATAGCTTTCTCACTGCCTAAAGTCAGAACATCTTAAGTCAGGACCATCTGTATGGAGAATGTATAAAAAGCTCTCAAAAGAGACAGAAGGTCTGGGAAGCTGATTCCTATTGGAGCTGCAGTGGTGGACACATGACTCTGCATTTGTTAAAACGCATAGAACGCATGGTTTTACTGCACATATATTTGTAAAACTCCACCAGGATGTGTGTTTATGGGCTAGGGGAGGAAGATGGCGGGCAGACTGAGCTAAAAGAGACAGAGAGGGTGAACTGCACTGCAGGTGATGCCATAACACCTGTGAGTGGACAGAGGGACGGAAGTGGTGTAAATAGCTAGAAGATGTTAGTTCCCCTGACTCTAAGGCAGGGGACAAGAAGGACTGGGTACAAACACTCTACTCCACTTGGAAAAGTGTTTTTTCTCAAAAGCGTATGTGTCAGGAATTCTGACACTATTTTGCTTCAACTAGGGTTGGCAAAATAAGTAACTGTGTTTTAGATCATGAGAGCCAGGTTTCTCACTGTGGGAAAAAGTTGCAGGTGAGGATGGGACAACTGGAATGAGCCCTATGGCACTGGGTTAGTGTCTGCCCTATCCAAGTGTACTCATTTACAAAACACACACACACACACACACACACACACACACACACACACACAGTATATTTATACACAGAGCTTACTAGATATAGAAACAAGCATAGATGTGTGTGTGTATGCATGAGTTGTTACACTTTCAGTGGTTCCTTTAACCATTAAGAGTAACTGGAGACTAGGACACCCCATTAAAAATGCACCCAGATCAGAGTTTCTAAATACATAAAAGGAGCCAGTGCTCTTTGTGGGAGTGGCTGATTCCAGGTCTAGGGCAAGGAAGATACAAGGTGAACCTGGAATTTCTTGTGCCAGAAAGTAGAGATGTACTATAAAATAAATAAGCAAATAAGTACATAAATAAGTCAAATGTGCACAGTCTAAAAGCACTCCCAGCAGCCAAGGGAGAATAAAGTATCCATGAGTCCATACTAATGTGATTACATAAATAACTGAATAAATACATAAATGAGGAAGAAGAGACAACTCTTCCTTAGGGAAAAATTCCCATTAATAAACATAGAAGAAACATAGGAATAGAACATCCCCCTCAGAACATTACATTAGGCAATCACTTCTGTAGGCAAAATGCACCAGTGGACGCTAAAAGTAGACATAAGTTTAAGCAGAAAGAGAAGGGTTTTTTATGTGTCGTTTTAAAACATCTCTACCAATGTGTTTCATAATTATAAGAGAAAATAGTAAGTTGACATTGGAGCACCGCAACAGTCACACACCTTAGCCAAGTGTAATATGTATTTTACAAACCTTAATTTACTGTGTTTTCCAGTTGCAGAAATAATACTTGCTAGTCATAGAAAAGAAAAAAAATTACTGGCCCATGTTTGCAAGGAAAGTCCCTCCTCTTCTCCCTCTGTCCAGCTCTAGGATGTGATAACTGTCAGCAGGAGGCGTGTGCTTCCAGGGCCCGCTATACATAGTGACATGGGAGTCCTTGTTCATTCTGTTCCTTTTCTGATTCAACCATCAGCTCCTTAGGAAATTACTTCCCTTTTCAGTTCAAAACTTAACATCTCTGATTTACAAGGGGGGACCTAAAAAAACCCAGTATTAGTTTTTGGAGAGTGGCCCCCTTGTGATACAGGCTTCCCCCACTAGGTAAGTGCTCTAGGAACCCATCGGCATCAGTGTCTCAGCTAGTGTTGTTGTGAGAGGCTGCATCCAGCTTTGGCGAATTTTTGGGGGGAGATTCTTTCAACGCATTTGCCTATTTCATGATGAGTGATTTACAAGTGTACTTGCCCATACCTTGTCGAGTGTTCAGCAGTTTTAGACCAGAAATGGCATGACCCCCCATGCCCCATCCTCCCTATTCACCCGATCTCACCCCAAGTGGCTTTTTGTTTGTTTATTTCCCCAGATGAAGAAAGGTCCTCAAGGGAAAATATGTTACCAATGTAGAAGAGGTGAAAAAAAACGGCAGAAGCACTAAAAGTCATCAAAATTGATGAGTTCAAAAACTGTTTTGAGCAATGGAAAAAGCACCTTGATAGGTGTATTGCATCAAATGGAGAGTACTTTGAAGATGACCGAAGTTTAAACATGTACAAATAAATGCCCAATTTTTTATAAACGAATTCTGAGTTTTGGGGGGGCCTCCCCTTCGTATAAGATTTAGACTAAGTTGTTGCCACTTCAGAGTATTGAGATAGGCCTTCTCAAAAGTAGAAGCACAAAAATGTATCAAACATGTATTTTTTATGGTGTTGGTATTATAATTTTTTCATGGTATGTTTTAAAATCTATAACGTGCTCTCTTCTGTTGTCAGAGAGAGAAAAACAACTCGCAGGACGGAGAAACCGCAAAACATCTCCTGAGCGTGCCTGATTTTTCATCTTCCTTGAGCAGCGGGGTTTAGAGAGAGGTGTTTGCTGGTGGCAAAGGGGGGATGACCATGTCCCTGCCTGGACATCTCAGGGCCCATCGAGTCTTTCAGGTTGCTGGAATACTCAGGAGCTGGTAACCTACTGGACAGAGCGAGGGGTGTGGCCTAGCTCCTAGATTTGTGTATGCCACATGCTTGCATGGAATGTGTGTTGCACAGAGGGTGGGAGTGGGAGAGGAAGGCGGTGGAGCCTCTGGGGGCCCCAGGTGGTGTGCCAGCAGGACCTTGGTGAGAGGAATGATGGCTGCCAACGTTGCTGAGGGATGGTTCCAGGCTGGGCATCCTGCTAAGCGCTTTTTTTTTTTTTTTTTTTTTTT
>NW_007246964.1:265181-266640 GCF_000164805.1 Carlito syrichta
CCCAGACTGGAGTGCAGTGGCCGCTCCCGGCCACCGCAGCCTCGACCTGCTGGGCTCCGGCGATCCTTCCGCGTCAGCCTTCCAAGTAGCCAGAATTACAGGCATGGGCTACTAGCCCTGCTGATTTTTTGATTTATTGTAGAGATGAGGTCTCGCTGCCCAGGTGGGTCTCGAACCCGCGGGTTCAGGCAATCCACTCTCCTCAGCCTTCCAAAGGCGCGGGATTACAGGCTGAGCCACCAAGCCCAGCTGCTAAGCGCTTTTTATGTTCCACTTTAGTGAGTCCCTAAGCAGTCTCCAAGGTAGACGCCATAATACCCTTCACTGAGAGATGAGCGCATACAGCCAAGAGAGGCCATTGCTTGCTCAACGTCACCCAGCAAGGATGGGGTGGAGCTGGGATGGGGAGCTGGCCACCTAAGCTCCCCTGTAACCTTGAGCAAGTGTGACCGTCCCTGGTGGTGGCGGCTGGCCCTCCTGTTCTGGGCAGTTCTCTGCCATCAGCATATTTGCACACATGCCCGAAGCTTCTGCCCACTCTGCTTTGGATTTGGAAGCCAGAGGGTTCTTCTGGTCACCCGGAGTACAAAAGCATGGCGAGAGTGGCAAAAGGCATGGCCACGGGAAGGTAATGATGATGTAGGGAATAGTAGCAACAGGCATGAATAAATCAGGGCAGAACAGGCTTCTGGTTGCTTCTGATTTACAGTAATCGTAACAGTAATTGCCGACTGGGAGAGTACACCCTCTGTGCCACCCATGGTGTATAGTGAGTGCTGAGCCTGCTAGGAGTCATTAGTCCTCCCAGTACCCTGTGAGGAGGCTCTAGCATTATCTCCACTTTAGAGGTGGGCAGCTTAAGCCCAGAGAGGTTAAGTAACTTGCCCAAGGTCACACAGCTAGTAGGTGGAGGAGCTGGGATTGGAACCCAGGTGGGTTCAGCACTTAGTCGCAGAAGTCCCATTCTTACCTCTACCCTCTCTCCAATTCCAGTGGCTCTGACAGAACTTAGAGGGGTCATCCCTTTGTGAAGTAGTTCTCAGGCAAATGGAGGTAGGTAGTAACGTATGGTGCCTTTTCCCATAGGCAATTTCCTGAAGGTGAGGGAAGAGTGAAGAGTTGACCTCTTTACCTCAGATTTTCTGTGCGTGTGTGCTACGTGTTCACGCCTGCGCCTACCCATAGCGATGTTCCTAATGTCTATGTCGTGACAACATACCAAAAGCTCCTGTTTACTGGCCACTCTCCGTGGGCCAGGTCCCGTCCTGGTTCTTTGTCTGAATCATCTCTCTGTCCTCATGGCGGCCCTGAGGAGCTCGTGACTGTCATCATCCCCATTTCACTGATGACGGGCGTGAGACTCAGTGAGATTAAGCACCTTTGTCCCCCAAGTGCCCTTGTAGTTGGCAGAGCAGTGGCTGTTCGGATGTAGGCCCCCCGAGGCCGCACCCCCCCCCCC
>NW_007246964.1:266660-297880 GCF_000164805.1 Carlito syrichta
CCCCCCCGGGCCCCCCCCCCCCCCCCCGTGTGCTGCCTCTAACAGGGACGGCCGGGTCCCAAGTCACAGTGCCTCACAAGGCAGAGGTTGCATTCCACCCACAGAAGGGCCTTGTTCGCGTACCTCTGGCCCCAGATCCAGTGCTTTTTCCACTCCCAAGGACGACAGGTCATCCGTGTCCTGCATGCCACTGCCACCTAATTAGTGTGGCTGCGCAAGTGTGTGTATTTGTGTGGCTGCAGCTGGGTCCTGCAGGAAGAGCGCCTAGCTGATGCTAAGACTCACTTAGCAGCGACTGCCGCAGGGCAGCAGGAGGGGACCTGTGGCCCAGGTGACCGCAGGCCTGCCATTCCCAAGCGCAGACACGGCCCAGCTCAACTTCTAAGACTTCATGACTAAAGCTTTATCTCAGCAAGAAAGTATTATTTTGGAGGAAACCCATCATAATAACAATAGCAGCCACTTTTTATGCCTGCTGCTTGCCAGGCACTGTGGTGACATTCCCAGCGGTGTCACATGGTGGGTAAAAGCAGACGCTTTGGAGTCAGGCTTACCTGCTGTGTCATGGTATCTCCCAGAGTCTCAGTTTCTTCATTTATAAAGCTAGGGTTGATAACACTTCTGGGGTCGTTGTAAAGATGTAGTTAGAGAATCTCTAGCAAGCACCTGATGCAGATAAAAGTTATTTAAAAAATCAGCTGTAAAATAATGGTTCCTGATTTTCATTGTAACCTTGTAAGGTCACTAGCATTAGTCGTGCTTGAGGCTCAGAATGTAGAAGTGATTTGCCCAAGGACATGCCAGGAAGGGATGCCAGGAAGGGGCCGGCCAAGGTTGGAGGTTCAGCTCTGTCGTCTAACACTAGATCGGGGTGGTTTCCATCCTGGGGCCTGCCTGCCAAACCAAGGAACAGTCTTGCCTTGGCCCTCAGGGGTGGACTAAACCCGAGGCTGTTCCTGCCTGTCCCTTCCCGGCATGCCTATCCTGGGCCCATACAGCCCCTGCCTTCAAGGACTTGTGGCAGCCAGCCCCTGACTGCTTTGGGGCCTCAAAAATCTCAGGCTCTTTCAGCGAGAGGTAGGATAACAACTTCCATGGCCTTGCTGAGGTCCACCTTGGATAACCGGGCATTGCCTCCCCTCCAGAGCCTCCTGCCAGAGCGGGGCTTTCTCCACTGAGGTATTTCCTTGGGACTGCCTCTTGCTCCTGTGCAGGGCGTCACAAGTCTTGGACCCCAGAGTTGGCATGTTGGTTTGCTTCCTAGGGATTATGGAGCAGGGATGCTTCCCAGGCTCCTGAAGATTCCAGTTTCTAATAACAATAATAACAATAATAATAGCAATACCACAATCTCCCAGGTGTTGTATTATCCAGACAAAGTGCGCTAATGCATATAAAGTCCCTAGCCCAGTGCCTGGACATGATAAGCAACCAACAAATGGTAGCTGCAGTTGTCTAAGCCATTTTGCTTATCCCTACGAGTGCATGTACTCACAGAGAGACTGGTCTGTGGTGGCATCTGAAATGCCTAGGCAGCTGATGAATTGGCCATGGTGATGAACTTCTGCCCAAGGAACTGGGAGGTGCTTTCCCAAGAAGCCTTTCACATGCTGGGTGATTGTTGTAGCCTCTCTACCCCAGTTGGTGCCACGTTCTTAGTCCTCCCTTATGATACTTTCTTAGCCAGCTTTTTGAAATGGCCTCTCTGAATGTGTGTTTAGTAAATTGCAAAAGTTTGGGGTGCTTAGTCCTGCTGCCTCGTCTTCACAATGGCCCCTGCGAGGATGGTAATTATCTCCATGCAGGCCACTAGGAAGACCTAGTTTCTCTAGGAGACCTGTGAGAGCAGAGCCCAGCTGCAGCTTGGTCACAGGAAAAGGTGACAGTATCTATCCGTGGGCTCAGGGGTCCCCACAAGCCATGCCATTCACCAGAGACAAGCTACCAGTTGGGGTTGGCTGCTGGCTTTCCTTCTCACCTCATTCCCAAGTGGCTAAGCAAAGGGCTTGGGGTGGGATAGGGGCCTGAGGAACTGATGGGCTCCAGGAAGGTCATTGGTCGTCCTTCTGGCTTCACATACGGCCATGCCAGGCTCAGTGCCTGCATACCGAGGGTGCATCCAGTTTGCTGACTCAGAGGTCATCCTGGGTCCCCCTCCTTTCATAATGGAACTAATGATCAGGAAATGTGTCTTCAGCCTCTGCTGTGGGCAGGGCATGTGCTAAGGGCTTGGGAGAGATAGGTGACTGTCCTGGGCTGTGCTTCAGGCGCTTGACTATGCATGTGGATTGCTGAGGGACCTTGTCAAGCGCAGTTTATGACTCAGCAAGTGCTGTGGTTACTGTGGCTGCATTACCACCCTAAAACCAAGGGGCATGCAGTAACCACAGATTCTGCCCACGGATACTGTGGGTCAGGAAGTGGACAGAGCACAGCAGCAGGGCCTTGTCTCTGCTCCATGATGTCTGTGGCCACAGCTGGAAGACTGGATGTCTGAGCACTGGTGTCCTCAGAAGGCCTGTTTCCTCTCATGTCCTGTGGTTGATGTTAGTCATGGACTGGGGTTCCAGTTCTTTCTGCTTGGATATCTCTGTGTCCTCTTTCCACAAGGCCAGTGTAAGCTCCTTCTAAGCATGGTGGCTTAGGAGGAGTTTGCAGAGGATGGGGGCAGGGAGGCAGGGAGATGTGGCTGTATTCTCCAGTCTCAGAAGGCCTGTATATCCCTCAGCTGGGCTCTGTTGTTCAGAGCTGTCACAAGTCCAGGCAGGGACAAGGGAAGCGGGGTATGAGTGTTCCAGGCTGCTGTAACAAATGACCACAAATGGAGTGCCTTACAACAACAGAAATGTATTCTCTTATGGGAGCCAGAAGTCCAAAGTCAAGGTGTCAGCATGTTCGCATTGCTTCTGAAGACCCCAGGGGAGAATCTGCCCTTCTTCTTCCAGCTTCTGGTGGCTCCCAATATGCGTTGGCTTGTGGCAGCATCACTCCAATCTTTGCCTTGATGGGCTTTCTTTCCTCCATGTCTCCCTTTGTTGGTTGCTTATCATGTCCAGGCACTGGGCTAGGGACTTTATATGCATTAGCGCACTTTGTCTGGATAATACAACACCTGGGAGATTGTGGTATTGTTATTATTATTGTTATTATTATTGAGGGAGGCTCAAATGTCCCTTGTTTCTCTTAAAGGGATGTCAGTAATTACATTTAGAATCCTCCCTAAATCCAGAATGATATCTTGAGATCCCTAACTTACATCTGCATAGACCCCGTTTCCAAAGAAGGTCACTTTCACAGATACTGAGGGCCAGGACTTGGACACATCTCTTTTGGAGACACAATTTGACCTACTACATTTTGTGATGGGATGGCAAGATTCTAGGAGAGCACATGACACTTGGCATGTTGCTCTGGCCCTTTTTGGAAAATATAGTCTGCCCCCGTAGATTTGGGTTGGGACCTGAGATGTTGTATTTATCACCAGCTCCTAGGTTATGTTGATACTGTGTCTCTTTGTTCATTTTAGGAGCTATTACAGAACACCTGAAATTGGGTGATTTATAGTAAACATAATTATGGTGACTCACAGTTCTAGAGGCTGAAAGAGAGAAGGAAAAGCCGAGGAGGAGGGGAAAGGGAAGAAGGAGAGAGAGAGCGAGAAAGAGAGAGGTGGAGGCCTCATGGCCCAGCTACCTCATCAAGATCCCATCTTAACACTGTTACGAGGGCAGTTGAACGTCAACATGAGTCTTGGGAGCACACACTTTCAAGCTTTAGCACTGTGGGTTCATGGACAACCGGTGGAGTCTTGCTTTCAAGTTGCTGGCATCTAGTGAGAAAGAGGGAGGAGTAGGTAGCACTCTGTGTCAGAGAGGCACCACACCATTCATGCTAATGCTGCCAGATCCTCGGATAACAGCATCTACTGTGTACTCTGTACAGCTGCTGGTCTGGGCACTTGGCATATATCAGCTCCTTCTACCCTCACAGCAGCCCTCTGGTAAGAGTTCTTATCCCTCTGAGGTTTAGAGAGGTTCGATGACTCGCTCAAGGTCACACAGTCAGGAGGTGGTAGAGCCAGACAGTCTTTGCAGTTAGCCCACTCTGCCCAGCTGTGCTGGGACCTCAGGCGGGTTAAGGGCCAGTGGTGGCTGCAGAGAGGAAGTGTTTCTGGAGCTGGGCCTTGCAGAGGATGTTCGCCAAGCATCTCCGTGCGCCTGACACGCAAGCCTGAGCCAAAACCACACAATTTCTGCCCTTGTGACGGGTGCAGTCTGCATGGGTCACAGAACGATTATGCCAGACAGAGAAATGAAGGGAGGGCTCTTCAAGGAGGAATTAGCAGGAGCAAAGACACAGAAGCATGGGGGGCAGGTGCGCTGAGAGGGACCGAGGGGCCGGCAGAGAGGAGAGATGGGGGCACGAGCTAGGGAAGGACACATCGTCTCTACCCGTTGGCTGGATGAACCTCGAGGTGCACATGGGCCCAGAAGTGATGATCTCCATTCTAGCATCAAGGAGCTGTGAGCTGGAAGGCAGACGGAAGAAGGCCGGAGTTTCAGGGTTTGGGGTGTCGAGAGACCTGAGTGGGGCTGTGTGCCTAGAGCTATCGACTCAGATCTTTTGAGGAACCTCTTTCTTTTTTGTTCTAGCATTTTTCTGGCCACTGAAGTAATACATTCAATACACAACACACACACAAACACTTGCAGAAAGTAGAAGGACTCAGGCATCCCTCCTCCTGAAGGCAGCCATTGTCATCATCTTTTTTTGATAAATAATTCATATACCATAAAATTCTCCTTTTTAAAGTATACAAACCGGTGGTTTTTAGTATGCTCACAAGGTTGTGCAACATGACCATTATCTAATCTCAGAACATTTTTTATCACCCCCCAAAAAATCCCTGTACCCATTAAATAGTCACTCCCCATCCCCCTCCTCCTTGAAAACCTCAAATCTCCTTTCTGTCTCTCTAGATTAGCCTATTTGAGGCATTTCATTTCATATTCATTTCATATCATAGAATATATGGCCTTTTTGTTCGGCTTCTTTTACTTAGCTTATATATTGTAGTATATATTAATAATGTTGCATATATTCATAAGTTCCTTCTTATGACTGAATAATATTCTATTGTCTGGTAATACCACATTTTATTTATCTATTCATGAGTTGGTGGACATTTGGGTTGCTTTCATCTGTTAGTGCCCTCATGTAGTTCCTTTCATTCTTTGCTCTGTATATTTTCACATGATTTATATTATACAGTATACCAGGGGTGCCAAAAAGATGTATACACATTTTAAGTGATGTTGTCTATATATTGCTTTTAGTTCGCCATAATCAGAAATGTCCGGACACTGATGGTAACGACTTTGAGTACCTATGGTAATTGCAGAGGTCAAATGTGACTTGTATTCATCTATAGTTTTAATACAGTTTTTTTCCTTTTCTTAAAATGTGTATATATTTTTATGGCACCCTCTGTATACTGTTTCGCATTCTACATTTTTTACTTGCATTTTCCCATGTAATTAAAAACTTCTCATAAGCTCAACTTAGTTGTAATAGTTGCATGGTAATATTCCATCTTGTGGCTGAATTATAATTTACCTAGCCATTCCCTTGAAGTCGGGCATTTAGCTGTTTCTAATTGAATTCAGGTTTTAAAAGGAGCAACAAATGAGAGAACCCTCAGAGGACCTTTCCAGAGGAGATTAAACCGCCTCCAGGCCTATCTGTGCCAGCAGGCCTCAGAGCACAGTTGGGGGCAGGAGTGATTTAGCCCACATTTCTAAGAGGCATGGAGTGGGCCAGGTGGGATACAGGATTCTGCACGGCACAGCAGATCTGCCAAGGCCCAAGTCCACTCTTCCCCAGACCTCTGGACGTGGAGGGAGATGTCAGAAGTCAGAAAGATGATGGTGACCTGTGCTGGAGCAGTCTCCCCACATTTTTACATTTCCTTTTAGGATATTTTTTATTTTACCCTTGACAATATGGTCTTCATATACAACCTGGAGAGTGGGGAAAACGAATAAAGAGCTTGAAATTAAAATTGCCTCGAATTCATCAGGAGGAGGCAACTCCTATGAACAGTTTGGCATATTTCTTCCCAGTCCTTTGAACATGGTTGAAGGCCAATTAAATAGGCGATGTTAAGATAATGTTCAAAACCTGAAATCGAAAAGAAAGCATGTTCACTGTAGAAAAGGTAAAGAGCCCAACACTCTAGAAGCATGGAAAGGGCAAGGAAATGAATTGTTCCCCGGACTCTTCAGAGAGGAGCTGGGCTCTGCTGACTTTATTTATTTATTTATTTATTTATTTACTTATTTACTTATTGAGTCAGAGTCTTACTCTGTCGCCCAGGCTAGAGTGCAGTGGCATGCTCATGGCCACTGCAGCCTCCACTTGCTGATCTCAGGCGATCCTTCCACTTCAGCCTTCCAAGTTGCTGGAACTACAGGCGCATGCTACCACACCTGGCTTATTTTTTTGATTTATTGTAGAGACGAGGTCTCACCACGTTGCCTGGGTTGGTCTCGAGCCCCTGAGCTTAGGCAGTCCTCGAGTCTCAGCCTCCCAAAAGTGCTGGGATTAGAGGCTTAAGTCACCATGCCCGGTCCTGCTGACTTCTTGCATATAGCCTGGTGAGAGCTGTGCTAGACTTCTGACCTCCACAAATGTAAGGTAATACATTTGTGTTGTTTTAAGCCACCAAGTCTGTGGTGATTTGTCCCAGTAACTCTAGGATACTCCTATGATGTGCGTGATATCGCTAGCACCTGTTTATAGCTCTGGCCTTTGGGAGGCACTTGGCTCTTGTCTCATAGTCCTCCATCGTCTGGCCTCATCTCAACTGTTTTGCTTTCTTCCTGGTAGGAGTTGGAGGATTCTGATGTGTTTGGAAGAGTAAGTCCATTTCCTTCTTTATGACTATGAAGCTCAGGAATGGAAAGACACTCTGGTCTCTGATGTCAGATGTTCCCCACAAAGGACTGAACCTGGAAGTTGGTTTTTGTTTTTGTTTTAAGCATCTTGCTTTGAAATAATTTCAGACTACTTTTTTAAAACGTTGCAAGGTGGGCAACCCTTCAGGTCCCCTCCCGCTGTGGGAGCTTTTCTGTCCTCTCAATAAATCCTGCTTTCAAAAAAAAAAAAAAAAGTTGCAAGGATACTGCACAGAACTCCGGTCTACCCTTCACCTAGCTCCATGAATTGTTCGTGTTTTGCCACATTTGCTTTCTCATTCTATTTTTAATTCTCCCTCTGAAACACCAGAGTTGTTTCTGGTGCTTTATCCCTAAATACTTCAGTATTTTTTTTCCCCAAGAACAAGGACATGCACTTAATATAATCACAGAACAATGACCAAAAATAGGAAACTTAGCATCAGTACAGTTCTCTTATCTAATCTACATAGCCCCAAATGCTGCCATTTGTTCCTATAATGCCCTTTCATATCCCTTTTTCTTTCAGGCCTGGAGCCAGTCCAGGGTCATACGTTGCATTTTGTTTTCAGGACTGTTGAGTTTCATTTAACTTGGAATAGTTCCTCGGCCTTTCCTTATCGTTCCATGGCATTTGGTATTTTTATAGAATTTTGGCTCATTGTTTTGTAGAATGTTCCTCTGTTGGAGTTATCTGATGTTTCCTGTGACTAGAGCACCCCAGGGGTGGTCCTGGGTCCTCAGTGGGTACCATGATGTCAGTTTGTCCCATTATTAGAGAGAGTGACCTTGATTGCTTGGATAAGTATTGTCTTCCAGGTTTCTATACTCTGAAATTACTATTTTTCCATTTCTAATTAATAACTAATTTGTGGGTGATGTTTTGAGATTGTAAATATCCTGCTCCTCATCAAACTTTTAACTACTAGCTTTGCCTGATTCGGTTGTTTTGCAAAATTTTTAAAAACTCAACTGGCATTTTACTGTAGAAAAGAACGTTGTCCTCTTATTTATTTAGTATACGTATGGAATCATGCAATTTTACTTTGCTCAGTTATGTTAAGCAATTCATTATTGTCATGATTTTGGTACTCAAAGTGTCCTAGATTTGGGCATGACCCTCCCTTCAAGCTGGTTTCTGCCTCCTTTTAACATGCACTGGTCATTCTTTGAGCACTTCCTTACTTTTCCTGTCCCAGCCTTAGAATCAGCCATTCTCCAGTGGGCCCTGGTTTCTCTCAGTGGGGGGAAGGCATTCAGACATCAAGATCTAGGGGCTAGATGGGTTATTGCTACTGAGGTATCATGACTTGCAGGCCATTCAGTGGACAGTACATTTCTATGTGTGACTGACCCTTAAATAACACTGAGATTAGGGGTGCCAACCCCCCACATGGTAGAAAAATCTGGATATGACTTTTAATTCCCCCAAAACTTAAATACCCATAGCTTACTGTTGACTGGAAGCCTTACTAATAACGTGAATAGTTAATTAACACCTATTTTGTATGTTATGTGTATTATATACTATAACAATAAACTATAGGAAAAAAAATTATTAAGGAAATCCTAAAAAAGAGGAAATATATTTATATATAGTGCTGCACTGTGTTTATCCATACTGTAAGTTGACGTCTGTTTACAAGATGGATCATGTATCTGAAATGGCAGTACCCGTAGCTGTAGGCCTCAGTCTACAGTCCAAATCAAGCAGTTTGACTTTTTTTTTTTTTTTGAGTTGGACTCTCACTCTGTCGCCCAGACTGTAGTGCAGTGGCCGTTCCCAGCCACCGCATACTCGACCTGCTGGGCTCCGGCGATCCTTGCACTTCAGCCTTCCAAGTAGCCAGAATTATAGGCATGCGCTACCATGCCCGGCTAATTTTTGATTTATTGTAGAGATGAGGTCTCGCCTGCCTAGGCGGGTCTCGAACCTGTGAGCTCAGGCAATCCACTCACCTCAGCCTCCCAAAGGTGCGGGATTGCAGGCTGAGCCACGGAGACCGGCTGACTTTTCTTTATAATGTCATGACTTTTCTCTGCTTTTGGGGAGCACTTTCAGCATCCTAGTGCCTCTTTGTATGGTCCCATGGTGTTATTCAAGGTTTACGGTATTGCACTTAATGCAGTGAAAAACACTCAGGAACCGCAAGAGACCACTTTTTGCTGCAATACTGTTTACTGGAGAGACACACTGCTCATGCAGAGGTGTTTAGTGATGTGGTGTTTTAGGCAGATACTTTAAGCCAGAGGTCCTCTCTAATACTGCCACTGGTTTGACAGGAGGTGGAGCTCTGCTCACCTCCTGCTGTGTGACCTGGTTCCTCATAGGCCACGGACCGGTACCGATCCGCCACTCAGGGGTCGGGGACCCCTGCTTTAAGCGACCCTTGAGCACATCTCAATAGCAGCAGGAGGTGCTGTGAGATTATTATAGCAATATAGATGGACTACGGTGAATTTTATGCAGTTATGACTTCACAGTGCATCTTTACATTTGTTTATATTCCTTTCGACTGCAGATGGTTCCATGTACGGTCTGTATTTGCTTGCATAAGTTTTGATAAATTTTAACTTTTTAAAATAATAGATTTGTGTATATTTTATGGTAGTAAGTGATAAAATAGACTAGTACCTATGTATTTTATGCATTCATGACACACCTAACTTTTTCTTAGATTTTGTGGTTCATCTGAGAGCTTTCTCAAATTGTCACTAATATCTAAAAATTTTTCTAATGTATTTGTTTTTAAAAATCTGCATGTAAGTAGACCCATGCAGTTGTTCAAGGACCAACTGTATAAATATAATACATGCACATCATATTCATACACACATACATACATACATGAGATATGGGTTCCCCCCCACTCTTTATTGATTTAATTTTACTTTATGAGTAACTAAAACATCAAAACCATAGAAAAGGTATACTCAGAGAACTTCTTACAGCCCCAACCTGTTCTCACTCCTTGAAGACAACCAAATAAATAAATTTCTGGTTTATTTCTCTTCTTTTTGTAAAAACAAGCAGATGCGTGTATACGTTCATTTCTTTTTTGTATAAAAGGTGGTGTGCTATAGATATTATTTTTCACTTAATTTTTTTAAACAATATCCTGGAAGTCATGTTACGTTAGTACCCAGAGATCTTTGTCATTCTTTCTTATGGCTGCATGGTAATCCACTGTGTGGCTGTGCCCTACTTTATTCAGCCACCATCCTCTGTATGGGCACTTAGGTTGTTTTCAATATTTTGCAATTATAAACAATGTTGCGGTGAGTAGCTGTGTGAATATGTATTTTCTTGCTTTGGGAAGGATACTTTGGGTGAATTTTATTTTATTTTTTTTTTATTTTTTGAGTTGGAGTCTCACTCTGTCGCCCAGACTGGAGTGCAATGGCCGCTTCCAGCTACCGCAGCCTCGACCGGCTGGGCTCTGGCGATCCTTCCACCTCAGCCTTTCAAGTAGCTGGAACTACAGGCATGCACTACCACGCCCAGCTAATTTTTTGATTATTGTAGAGATGAGGTCTTGCCAAGTTGCCCAGGCAGGTCTCGAACCCGCGGGCTCAGGCAATCCACTCACCTCAGCCTCCCAAAGCTGTGGGATTATAGGCTGAGCCACCATCGCCTAAGTGTTATATGGTACTGAGTTCCCACCAGACATGTATGAATGTTCCTGTTGCCCCACAGCAGACCAGTGCTGTCAAGTTTGTAATTTTTTCCATCTGATAGGTGAGAACTGTTATCTTGATGTAGCTTTATTTTGCAATTTTCTAATTATGAGTGAAGCTGAATATATTTTTATATATTTGAGCATCATTTTAAATGTCTCTTTTGTAATTTATGTATGTCTTTTATTATCCTTTTGCTGTCAGGATTATGGATATTTTTTCCCCTAGAATTTAGGGATTCTTTACATCTCAGAGCTAATTAGCCCTCTATCTGTGATATACATCGCAAGTGTTCTCTCCTGTACCTTAGTCAGCTCAGGCTGACTGGAATACCAAAGACGGGGTGACTTAAACAATAGCAGTGTATTTCCCCATGTTTCTGTGTGCTGGGAAGTCCAGAACCAGCCCAGTTCCTGGGAATGACTTCTTCACGGCTTGCTCTCTCATCGGCTGAAGCTCTGGAGTCTCTTCACCTTCTTCTAGGGACGCCAGCCCTGTTGGAGTAGGACCTGCCCTTATGATTGCCTCGTTAACCTTATTTACCTCCTCACAGGCAGTACCTTCAAATACAGTCAGATTGGGGGGAGGGATGCATTTGGCAGGGACACAAATATTCAGTCCATAACATGCTGCTTCTCATTCTCTTTTGACTTTGCTTATAGAGTCTTTTTCAATACAAAA
Organism: Carlito syrichta; assembly: GCF_000164805.1. Lineage (NCBI taxonomy): Eukaryota > Metazoa > Chordata > Mammalia > Primates > Tarsiidae > Carlito > Carlito syrichta. Next base: position 277,976 of record NW_007246964.1, read on the forward strand.
GTATCTTATTTTTTATCTGGTTTAATGATCAGTCCTTTCTTCTGTTGAATCAGTTCTAAGGAGAAAATGTTTCCTTATGCCCAGGGCGTAGAGGAATGGATCCTTTTTTTCCCCTTCCTTTCTTTCTTTAACACTTATGAATACATGCTTTCCCCTTTAGCTCTCTGGTCTGTTTGGCACTTATTCTTGTGGGGGGGTGAGATATTTTATCTTTTTCTAAAAAGTTGATCTTGGCAACAGTGATTTGCAGTGTCACCTTTGTCATACGCTAAAATGCTGTATGTCCCCAGGCCTGTCCCACTGTCTATCTGCTCATGGGTCATTGCCACACCAGTGTAATTACAGAGGATTTAGAGCAGTTTTTAGCAGCTTGTAGCTCTTCTGTCTCAGGCTTTTCATAGCCATTCTTATGTCTTGATATTTTAAAAAGTTAGTTTTATTTTTATTTAGCTGCCTATATTTAAGTAATAAAACTATTTTATTTTAGAAATGAGTAAACTTGTTTTTTAGAGCAGTTTGGGGTTTACAGAAAAATTGAGCAGAACATGCAGAGTTCCCACAGACTTCCTCTCCCCCATTCCCCAGACACAGCTTCCCGTTTTTAACACCTTGCATTAGTGCACAAAAGGTACGTTTGTTACGGCTGACCAGCCAGTATTGATAACATTATTACTGACTGAAGCCCATCATTTATGTTGGGTTCACAGTTCTGGGATTTTGATCAATGAACAATGGCATGTACCCAACATGACAGTGTCACAGAGAACAGTGCCCCCCCACCAGCCCCTGTGCTCCCAGCTTATCATTCTTCCTTCCCTTCCCTGAGCCCCGGGCACCCATTGGTCTGTATTCTGTCTCTATTGGTTTGCCCATTCTGGAATGTCACATAGTTGGAAGCATGCTTTTCTGACTGGCTTCTTCCCCTTAGCAGTGTGCATTTAAGCTTCCTACATGTGCATTTTTATTTTTTCACATGAACTTTTATATCAAACAAAAGCTTGTTGGTGTTTATTGGGATAATGTTAAATTTATAAATGAGCTGAGAGAAAGCTGGTGTCTAGTTGATGCTGAACACTTTCCAAGATAGGAGACTTTCTGTGTACTGAATCTGTTTTGCATGTTTCAGGAGTAGGTAAAGTTTTCTTCACATAGGTATTGTGTTTTTGTTTTGTTTTGTTTTGTTTTGTTTTTGTTTTTGAGATAGGATCTCTGTCACCCAGGCTGGAGAGCAGTAGTGTGATCATAGCTCACTGAAGTCCCAAACTCCTGGGCTCAAACAATCCTCCGATCTCAGCCTCCTGAGTAGCTGGGATTACAGACACACATCACTGCACCTGGCTAACTTTTTTTATTTAAAAAATTTTTTTATGTAGAGACAAGGACATGCTATGTTGCCCAAACTGGTCTTGAACTCCTGACCTCAAGCAGTCTTCCTGCTTCAGCCTCCCAAAATGTTGGGATTACAGACATGAACCTCTACGCCTAGCTATTGTACATTTCTTATTTATTCCTAATATTTTGTGTCTTCAATTGCTATCACAAATGGGGTTTCCCCTTCTATCCTATCTTCCATCTGGTCACTGTTTATGTCTGAAGGCTGTGGACTTGAACTTGAGAATGTGCTGATTCTTGCAAGTCTCTGGAGCAGCTTGAAGGAAGTGGCTTTGCCCCAAGTGTCTGGAAGGCCTTGAACCTGTGATGCCCCTCTTCTCCCTATCAACCTAGTTTTCTTTCTTCCAGAATGAGGGATTCAATGTGCACCATTTTCCAGAATGTGATCCCAGCAAAAACAGCACTGTGATTGGTGCTTTTACTTCTTTGCCTTCTCTTAGGTTGAAAAAAATGGGATACTCTTTCCCTGCTGCAGTCTGCAGAGCTGGCTGCATGCACTCAGTCTCCCTACGTGCCCTGGCCTTGTCAAATTCAACCTTTACACCAATGGAAAATGTCTCCTGCCTATATGCAGGAGCCGGAACAGGCAGAGGACTAGCTTGCTTGTTGTATGCTTGCTCATCTGATCGTTTAATCATTTATTTTTTGTTCATGGACCACCCCAAGTAGTTGTTGGGTGCCTCTCATGTACCATTCCAGGGGATGCAGAACACTGGCTTTGAACTCAATGCCTATAGTCTAGCACCATCTAAAACTGTGGGAAGTGCTACAGAGTGCTCTTAGTGATACCTGCTTTGAAGGGGTTGGTCAGAGGAGGCTTCTTGGAGGTGTCATCTGAGCCAAGACCTGAATGTTGAGTAGGCCTTACCTAGGTGAGGAATGGAAAGAAAAGTATTTTGAGCAGAGGAATGGCATATGCAAAGGTCCTGAGGAGGAAAGGCCCATCTGTGCAGTGAACTGAGAGATGGAAAGTATGGTTGGAAAAAACTGGGGGAGGGGAATGTGAGAAGGGTCGGGGAGCTAACACCCTCTCAGGCTGGGTGATAGAGGAGCTTGGAAGCCACTGGGGACTTTAAGGAGGGTGTGATGAGATGAGATTTGCAGTTTAAACCCATGCCTCTGCTGTGTAGGGAGCGGGTATAGGGGGTGGTGAGAGTGGAAGCAGGGATGCCGATTGGGAGGCCATGGCTGTGGTAAGAGACCGTGGTGGCTGGGACCAGAGGAGAGTGGGGATGGAAGTTCCTTCCAAGGAAAGATATAAAATTCAGTGGGCTTGATGATGTTCCAGTAGACTTGGGGGTCAGGCTTGAGCACTGAGTTGGGGAGCCCTGGGGCAGGATCGAGCTTGGAGGAGAGAGAAGGAGAAGGCAGGAGTCTGGTCTGAGGCTATGTTTAGAACTACATTGTTCAGTACGGCAGCCATTAGTCACACAGAGCTAGTAAGACTGGTGAAGTGAATTGTTTTATTTCCTTTAATTTTAATCAATTTAAATGTAAATAGTAGTGGCTACTCTCTTGGACAGCACAGATATAGACCATTTTCATTATCGCAAGTCTGGGGCTCAGGATAGCAGTCGAGCTGGTTTCAAATTTTGCTCGACTCCTTGCTTGCTTGGTGTCCTTTGGCAAGTGACTTCTCTCTCTGAGCCTTACCATGGTCACCCAGAAAATAGGGAACCTTCCACACCTTATTTGGTGCTTATTAAGTTTAGAGCCAAATTGTACAAGGTAGCTGGCCTGAGCAAGGCACTTGGGGTTTGATGGTTGTTATTCTTTATGTGTTTGACTCCTGCAATGTCTCTGTGTTTCCTTTGGAAGTCAGGCTTTCCTGTGGGAAGAACTCAGGACAGGTTTTTCAGCCCAAGCTCTAACCTTGACTCGGAGTACATCTTGGGCGAGTTCTTCTCCTCTTTGGCCTCAGCTTTTCGATCGATGACTTTCAGGGGTTAGAGCAGGCCTTCTTTGAGGGCCGCCTGTGCTGTGAGAAGAATGAGCAGGTGCTGACAGTGATCTGCCAGCGTCAGAAGGAGGAGCCAGAAGGAAGCAAGGGCTGTGCTAAGGGTGAGCCTGCATCGCCCGCCAGTTCCACCTGCGGCGCTTCTGGTCGGTCCTGCCTTGTGAGGGTTGTGTAAGGGGCTCCCTAGCCCCAGCCTTGCCCCAAGCCTGCTCCAGGAACCTTCTCAGCATTTCCCTCAATGTTTTCATTGTATTTTTTTAATACTATGGACAAGGTTTACTGACTTCTGCACTGTTGGGAAACACAAATGTTGTCTCATTAAAACTGCATTGCCCACTTGTAATGAAAGAAAAAAAAACAGCCCATTAAAGTTTTATACCTGACATGGAAAACTATTAAAGATTCATAATTGCAATAAAACTCTTGAATAGAGTTTGAATTTTCATTGTGGTGGTGCTGCAGTCAGCGGGATCCTCCCTGGAAGCCGCCAGATCCATTTCAGCACAGCCTTGGCGGGGGCTGAGGGCGGCCCTGACACGGCTTCTTCCAGAGCCTGTCCTGGCCTGCCTGGCACTGATGTGCGGCCCTGGAGGGTGGATTCCCATCTCCGGCTCAGCCCAGGGATCGGATGTTGGCAGGCTTCTCTTCCAACAACCCCTTGCAGGGGAGCTCGGAGCTACTTTCATGCCACTACAGGTTCTTTTTGCCAGTTCCCTTCATCGGGCACGAACATAGCACCTACTGTGTGTACAGCATGAAGCCCAGGGATAAGAAGGGTAAGAGGTGGAGGAAGGGCATGCTGGCTTTTCTTAAGGGATAGGTGGGTAATGGTAGAACGGAGGCCTCATCCCTACTCTTATGACTTTGCTTCCCAGCCTCAGCCTCCTCATCTGTAGAATGGGGATAATGATAGGTACTTCCTGGGTATGGTCAATGTGCATGGGTCAGCTGAAGCCAGAGGCAGGGCCTAAGAGGGAGGTGGTGCTGAGGGACTCCAAGGAAGTGGAATGGCAAGATCTGGTTGGCAAGTGATCAAGGGGTAATTTCAGGGGTAAGTATGGCTTTTGAAAATGCAGCTCACATTTATTGAGCACTTGCTGTATGTTAGATACTCTTCTACATGCTTTATGTGTGTCCATATGGTAACTATTTATTGAGCTCCTGCTCTATGTCAGACCCTGTTTTAGGTGCTGGGGATATAGTGGGGACTGTTTAACTCATCTGTGAGGTATGGACTGATATTATCCTTGTTTTCTAGAGGAGGCAACTGAGGCACAGAGAAGTTACACAAGTACCCAGGGTCACAAAGCAGGGAAGTGGCAAAGTGTAGAATTAGACCTGGACTTCTACATCTGTACTCAGAACTGCATGCCAGGTGGCCTCTTGGGTAGATTGCATGGCCCGCTAGCTGTTGGTGGTCTTGCTCCCATTTTGAGGGAAGGAGAGCTTAGAATGGTAAGATGATTTTCCTCAGGTGTCTGAGACAGTAAGAGGAATCCAGGTGACAGCTGTGGCTTATTTTTAAAAAAAGAGAGAGAGAGTAAGAAGAGATTGTCAACCAAGGTCCACTGAGGGCTTCCTTAGTGTCTCTGTGCCCGCCTCAGACGTAGGGAAGTGAATCCCTGCATCCTGGTGGCTGACCAAGCTCAGGGGAATCTGCATCCTGACCTTACAGAAGGCCAGCCTGCTCTCCTCAGGGTGTCTAGGGCATGAGCTGTCTCTCAGTGGACCGTGGGTGATGGATGAGCCTTTCCCTGGCTTAAGATGAAGGGCATGCCACGGTCCACCCTCCGCTCGCCCATCACTGATGATAAATAGGATGCTGATGGTGACAAATAAGGTAAAGCCACCTCCATTAGTTCATCCTTCTGTGTCCTCTTGTCAATGCCTCGCAAACACGCTGAGCAATATTAGATACTCCATCATACTTTGCACCTGGCCTTCCTTTCTCCATGTCCCATCCCAGCGAGTTCTGATAGGTGTGAGTGTTCACACAGTGAGCCCCAGGGTCTGTGCTCTGCTGCTGCTCGTTGTGTGGCCCTAGACACACCCCTGTTTTGGGGGGTCTCAGTCTCCCCGTCTGTAGGAGACCGCGTGGAAGACCCCAAGAGATGCAGCGTCTTTGCCTTCTTGTTTTTTGCCTTGTTTACCTCTGTGCTGTCTAACTCCGAGTTGGCTTCGGTGGATAAGAAAAAGCCACATTTCAACAAACAAACAAATTGAGCTCTTGGTTTTTCTTTGAGAAAGAGTGAGAGCAAGACCTTTAAATATGCCACCTCCAGGCTCACATCACACAAGCCAAAGGGAAAGGGGAAGCAAACAGAAGTGAGCCCAAGGGAGGAGGAAGGACTGGCCTCCCCAGACCATTTCTCACTTACTAACATCTCCCATGTGCCAGTGCTTGGCTGGACGAAGGTGACCAGGGTGGCAGGAAGATGGGAAGGGTCAGGCTCCAGTGCTGATTCATTTGTTCACTTCCTGTGTGGTCCTTGGCCTTCAGCAAGCTTCTTAACACCCCTCAGCCTGTCTCTTCCATATGGAAGGGAAACAAATGAAAAGCTGTCACAGTCTCGCATGTCTCAGGTCATGTCTCCATACGGGTCATCCTGCTTGATTCTCACAGCTGCTTGGGAACTGTTGGTGGTATTATGTCCATCTTACAGATGAGAAAACCGAGACTCAGAGCGTACTGGAGAGCTGTGTGGGGCCATGTGACTGGCTATGTCATGGTTGCTTGGCTTTGAAACTAGGGGCTGCAGCGTGGGGATGGGACTCTACACCCCACTGGCCACATGGAGCTGTAGGCAGCGGGGGGACACTGGGCTTGGTGGAAAAGGGCCTATGAGCTCTCCGTCACAGTGAGCATGTAGACAGCTGTTCTGACAGGGCTGCGGGACCCCGGGAAGCTCCCCAGCAGGCAGAGGGATAAGAGAGACATAGGGGCAATTCAGACCAGCTCAGCTGCCATAGAGGGCAGAAGCCAGCCCCGTCCCGAACTTTGGTTTGAACACAGGCTCTGGGAGAAGAAAAGGCAGGAGAGGATGGAGAAGAGGTTGGGCAGATGGGTTCGTGTGCCCCAGTGAGTTGGGGTTTCCTGTGCATGACTCCCATTTCACGCCTGCTCCCAACCAGATTGTACAGGAACCCCATGCCACTGCTTATAGGTCTGGTAGGGATGTATTTATTTAACAGACACAAGGGAAATGTGATCAGCATAGCAAACCTGTGATTTCATGGGTATGAACACTTAGGATGAGGCTGAGGTAAGTGGCATGCTGGGTAATTCACAGGACTCAGATTGCATGACAGGTGCAGGCTCAGGAGAGGGAGAATTACTGAAGTTTGGAAACCATAGCAGTAAGCAGCCCCCACAAGAGCCACTGACCCCAGAGGTGATTGACACTTCCACCCTAGTAAGTTTCCAGTAATAAAAACACAGAATGATCATTTAAATGTGCATTTCAGATAAGCAACACATACTTCTTTTTTTTTAGTATATGCATGCCCCATGCAAAATTTGGGACATACAGGTATCATTTTTAAGTATGAGGGGCACCCAAAAAAACAGAATTATCTTTTGGAGGGTAGGCCCCTTGTAGTACAGGCTTCCCCCACTAGGTAAGTGTTCTGGGAACCCATCAGCATCAGTGAACCAGCTGGTGTTATTGTGAGAGGCTGCATTCAGCTTCAGTGAATTTGTGTGTGTGTGTGTGTGTGTAACAGGTGACTGATTCTTCCACCGTGACAACACACCTGCCCACACCACACTGAGTGTTCAGCAGTTTTTGGCCAGAAATGGCATGACTCCTGTGCCCCACCCTCCCTATGCACCACCTGATCTCACCCCTGGAGACTTTTTCTTTTATTTCCCTGGATGAAAAAAGTCCTCACGGGGAAATGTTTTGCCAATGTGGAAGAGGTGAAACAAAAAAGGGAGTTGAAAGTCATCAAAATTGACAAGTTCAGAAACTGTTCTGAGCAGTGGAGAGTGTTTTGTTATGTGTATTGCATCAAATAGAGAGTACTTTGAATATACATGCATGAAAGTAACAGAAGTTTAAACATGTAAGAATAAAGACACAATTTTTAATAAATAGATTGTTTTGAGAGGGTTCCCCTTCCTATTTGTTGTTTATCTGAAATCCAAGTGTCACTGGGCGTCCTGTATTTTCCCTGGCAGCCTTCCCTGCAGCCTCACAGAAGGCCCGGTTGGTCGGTGCTTGTGGAATCCAGTCATTCCCTCCCTTCTGCCCCCAGGCCTGTCCCTGTAGGAAGAGGCTTGCTCACAGGACACACCTACATATCTGGTCTCGCAGACACTGGTTCCTTAATTAAACTGCTGGATGAAATATAGTGTGTTAAAGGGAAGATTAAAGCCGATTCCTTTAGCGCAACAAAAGTGAAAGTCATTGAGGAAGACACTTAAGAAAACAAAGCTCTTCTGCCAGTGAAGAGCTAGGCTCCCAGTCAGGGGGCAGGCGAGAGGACTCAGGAGAGCCGGGGCTGCCACGTGGGAAGGCTGATGGGCCAGGGGATGCCTGTGGGCCTGGCAGGAACGAGTCTCTCCTCCACACTCAGAGGGCCTAAGTGCCTGGGAGAGCTGTGTGTCTCCATGGCTCTGCCTCTCAGCATCAGAGACAGCCAGCTGGAGGGAGTGGTGAAGAGGGGGCCGCAGAGGCCAGCTAGGAACCAACATTATCCACACCTTCATGCATAAGCAGTTGTTGAGCATTTCCTGGTACCCAGCCCTGGACCAGGTGTCGAGTCTCGTCTCAAGCTCTTCACAGGGAGACCAGCTGGGGCTGACTGCCTAGGTTCTCAGGGGCCCAGGTTTCTCAGCCAGGGGGCTCAGAGATACAGACTGTGAGAAAGAGAATTGTAGGTGCTGCTGGGGGCAGGGGTAAGGGTGTGTGGTGTTGGGGAAGATGCTGGTGACTAAAGAAATTTAGAGAAGGACAGTCCTGGGCTAGGATCCCTTTTTTACACCCAAGGAAAGTGAGGCACAAAAGCTATTGCAGGACTTGCGGGGTCACGTGGCATGAAAGTGGCAGATCCAGGATTTGAGCCCAGGTCTGCTGGTCTTTGGCGCCCTTAGCCATAGTGCTCTGCTGTCTCCTGGATTGTGGGGTTTGTTGGAGGTTTTTTGAGCAGGGAGGGTTGTCACGAAAGCAAAAAGTTGGCAAGATGACTCTGGTACCATGTCCGTGGCCACTTTGGCTGTGAATGCATGGTGAGGAGGATGCTGACTCAGGAGCCTGGGAGGGAGCCGGTGGGGACCCAGGTGAGGAGCTGGTGGGGATGGCTGAAGGGTCTACTCAGGGGAGCAAAAGCAGAGTTACTGATGGGGTCAGGTTTTCAGATCTGGCTGCTGCAGCCCGGGCCAGGAAAGGTTGGCAGGACAGTAGCTGTGGACACACTGGATTTGAAGCAGTGCCATGTGGTCCCCAGACAGAGCTCCTGGCAGCTGCCCTGTCATAGAAAGCAGAGGGGCCTGGGGCCAGCCTGACCTGGGCATGCATCTTAGCACTCCTCTGCATGAGCTCTGACACCACAGACTATTTGCTTAGACTCCCTGAGCCTCAGTTTCCCCTCTAGTGAAAGGGACAGCCATGCTACCTACTGTGTGGGATGTCGGGGACGCTAAGGAAGGAGAAATATGTCAAGGGACCAAGAAGGCTGGTGCAGTGAACTCGTCCCTGCTGGTCTGCCGCAGAGATGATCCTAGTTTGGAATGGATGGGAATGCACCTCTTTTTACTCTTTTTACTTGTTGAAGTTCCCACTGTGTGCCGGGCCCCAGGATACAGTGTGGAGAGGCTGAAGGGGAGACCCAGTCATAGCACAACACTGAGCCCACCCTCAGGGGTGAGCCTCGTGGCACAAGAGCAGACTGTCCTGCTCAATGTGGCATCCCAGCACAGAGCCTGGCACACAGTAGGCATGCAGTAGATGGCTGCGATCCCTGGAAATGCAGTGGTAACCACTTACCCTGTGGGGGCCATGGGGGCTGAGAAGTACCAACCTGCACTGGGCACCCATGGCCACTGCACGGGAGGGGCACAGTCTGCCCTCCAGGCTGCCGTCTGTGTGGGAAGAGACAGGAAACCAGACTGAGGTTTTGGTTCCCAGCCCCGCCACCACATCTTCTCTTCTCCCAACCTCCCATCTGGTTCCCCTTTTCCAAACCTTGCTTTGAAAATGCTGGGTAAGCCCCTGGTGGATCAGGTGCCACCTACAGGTTGGGAAGCTGGGAGAGGAAGCAGCAGCCGAGAATGGCCGGCATCGTGAAGCTGCCCTTTGAGGCCGTGGTGGAGCGTGACCCCGGCAGCCCCTTCCCACCCTCGGGCCTCAGTTGCCGTCTGTGAAAGAAGATCGCAGGATTGCAGCACACTGCGGAGCTTTGTGTAGCATCTTCCCTTCCAGCCGCTTCTGCTGTTGTCACTTATTTATTTTTATTGGGAGGCTAAGTTTTTTTTAGCCTCCATATTTTAATTCTTTCATAAAAGTGTGTCTCTTTAATTACAAAATCAAGCTGCCTGCTTGTGGTAAGAATCCAAGCCATATGCACTGCTTTAACAGGAGGCTGGTTTCCTCATTTACTGCTTTTCTCTTTAGTAAATTAAAATGTTGTTTACATTTGAGGTAATAGAAGAATGTCTGTTGAGGTGAAAATCTCGACAGTCTACACGGGAAGGAAAGTAACAGACGTCTACCTTCACGGCTTGCCTCATCCTGCCCCGGGTTCCACCTGGATGACTGTTGTTTCTAGATAAAGAGACCCTGGGATGTCACTGTGGACCCACCCCTCAAAGCTGTTGCTGGGTCACAGGGAGGTGTCCCTCCTCTCCAGTGACGAGAACACAGGCCCAGGGTCAGGTTCTGAAGGCCGGCTCTGCCACTGACTTGCTGTGTGACCCTCCAGCACCCACATAACCTCTCTGATGACCTCCTGAGCAAGCTATCTGGGAGGAGAGTTGGGATCAGGGCCACGAAGCCCCTAGCTTGAGTCAGTGTCCTGTGCACAGCCCGGTGACTGTTGTGTGGTGGTCTTGGCAGGTTGGGGACCAAATTCTGGAGGTGAATGGGCGGAACTTTCTCAACATCCTGCACGACGAGGCAGTCAAGCTGCTCAAATCGTCTCGCCACCTCATCCTGACTGTGAAGGACGTCGGGAGGCTGCCCCATGCCCGCACCACCGTGGACGAGACCAAGTGGATTGCCAGTTCCCGGATTGGGGAGACTGCCACAAACTCAGCAGGGTCTGGCCACTCTGTCCACTCTGACTCCCAGGCGCCAACGGCAGCTCCCTCCTATCCCAGCACCAGGGTCCCCTCCACTTGCAGGCCATGACCTGGGGCTTGTTCCTCTCCTCCCTTGGCCTCAGTTTCCCCATGGGGAGGTGAAGTACCCGATCTGGCTCTCTCATGCTTTTTATGCAAATCACCCCTCAACCTTCAGTCCTTAATTGTTCCATCTGAAAACGTGAATCACAACCCTGCCTCCATACCAGGTCTGTTCACAAGGATCCCGCAAGCTAATTGGGTGACAGGCTCTTAGAAGACATAAGATGGGACACAGTTGCCAGGTGGCTGCCTAGTTGCTAATTGGTTGCTGATACTGTCATGTATCACTTTTTTTTGAGTCAGAGTCTAACTCTTGCCCATGGTGTAGTACAGTGGCATGACCAGGGGTCATCACAGCCTTGATCTCCTGGTCTCAGGTGATCCTTCCACTTCAGCCTCCCAAGTAGTTTGGGACCACAGGCATCACACCTGGCTCATTTTTGGATTTTTGTAGAGACAAAGTATTGCTATGTTGCCCAGGCTAGTGTCAAACTCCTGGGCTCAAGTGATCCTCCTGCCTTGGCCTCCCAAAGTGCTGGGATTACAGGCGGGAGCCACTGTGCCCAACCAGTGTATCTCCTTTTGATCTTCATCTGAAGTCTCAGCCTGATGGCCCCTGACCAGACTGACCCAAAATCATCTCTCTTTCTCTCTCCCTCCTTCCCTTCTTTTCACCTGCACAGTATTTTACATTTTTAAAACTAGTTGCCAACATTTTAAAAAGACATAAGCTTTCCTATACAAAAAATAACCAACTTGATTTCTGGGTACTTCTAAAAATCAGGAAGTCTGGCAGCCTGCGCCCATGTAGACTGGAGCTGAGCAGCCCCTGTGAGCTGCACCTGGGTTGTCCTGTGTACCCGCCCCATCCCCTCTAGGGAAGTCAGTGTCCATTGTCCTTTCTTCCCTCCACTACTTGAGTCACCTGCAGGGTTGGAAACAACTCGAAGTCTACCCCAGGGGGCTTTGGAAGGCTATCCGTTTGCTGACTGGGGCTGGAAGCTGCCTGTCTGGGGGTTCATATGCCCCTGAGTGGCTCTTAGATTTTGCTGGCATCTGGAGGCCACCATGGATATTCTCCAAGCTTCGCCCTTCTTACTCCAAGTCAGCCTCTCCCATGCCCATTTGATCTGTTCAAATGTGTGGCTGAAGAGTCTGTCTGTCTCTCCCCACAGGTTTTCTGGAGAGCTCGCCACAGAAGGGCCTAACAAGGTAGGCATCCTCCATTGAGGGTTGTCTTCTACTTCCTTGTAGGTCCCCAGGTGGGGAGCTCTGGCCAGGCAGAACATGCCAAGCAACTCACTCACTGCCTCATTTCAGCTAGGCAGCCCCTGCCTGCCAGCCCCACCCCATTTATCTGTGGGTGCCTGCCAGGTTCCCAGCAATGCCCCTGGCACCAGGGTTGACAGTGGTGAACAGAGCAGATCCGGTCCCTGCCCTCATGGAGGTTGTACCCATGGAAGGAGACAAAAACAGAACAAATATCTAATTAGCAAAAATGCTGAGTGCCATCAAGGCACAGTGCTGGGGACTGTGAGGGGGAATAAGATGAGATCCCAATTCAGGTGGAGCGGAGGGAGAGGAGGGCACAGGCCTCGCTTCCAGGTGGTCACATGACCCTTGAGCTATGAACTGATTGTTGACAGAAGTTGGCAGATCAAGATCTGGAAGGCAGTGGAGGGGCTGAGCCAGAGCCCGGAGGTGGCGAAGGGTGTGACTTGTTGGGAGATGGAGATGGAGATGGGAGTGTTGGGAGCTGGGGACAAGATGTCCAGGGCTTTGTGGGCCATGGTGAGAAGCCTGGTTCAGTGGGATGCATCAAAAGGCCTTAAGCAGGGAGCAACACAAGAGAGCTATGTTTTCATGAAACCCTTGAGCAGCTCTGTATAGGGATAGGGAGGGCAGAAGGGATGGGGTGGGGACACAACTGGTGATGGGAGAGGCTGAGGATGGGTGTGTGCTGATCTGAGCTATATTTTGTAAATATGGGTACTATCATCACCCCAAGTTTACAAAGGGAGCCTGGAGAATAAAATGGGAGCCCCAATACTGTTGCTTGACTGAGAATGGTTACAGAGTTGGATGACACAGGTGTGCAAATGCTGTGTGATGCCACCTGTCAGGATGTCTCCTGGGGACTGACCATGACCACCAAGAGGCCTTTGGAAGCCTCCTCACCCCCTGCCGCGCTGCCTGGGCTCAACCTGGCTCCTGGCTCTGGAGCAGCTCAGCATCCCCAGCTGTCTGTCTGTCTCTGTCTTGCAGCCAGGGTTTTATAAGGGCCTGGCTGGCTCCCAGGTGACCCTGAGCAGCTTGGGGAACCAGACACGCGTGCTGCTGGAGGAGCAGGCGCGGCATCTGCTGGACGAGCAAGAGCGCGCCACCATGGCCTACTACCTGGGCGAGTACCGCCGCGGCAGCGTCTCCGTGGAGGCCCTGGTCATGGCACTGTTTGAGCTGCTCAACACCCACACCAAGGTGACCATGCTCCCACCCCTGGCTGCCTTTACAAGGGCTCTGCAGCCCCGCCCCCCCCACACACCCCTTCCTCCTGCCCTCATGCATCTACTGAAAGCCTGATGGAGTCAGTCCCAGCTGAACCTTCAACTGAGTGCTTCCCACTCCGGAAGCTTGCAGAGTTCTAGGGGAAGCAGGCAAGGAAGTATCCTGTGAATCGGGCCCTCATGCAGGCTTTCGATGCTGAGTGCATACTCAGAGTCACCAGGATTGCTCCTAAAGGCAACGCCCACTCACCATAGGCTGGTCACTCCTCACATCCGTGGATGGGAGCCTACGTCGGTCATTTTCAGTGTGCCATGCCACCAGCTTTGAGGACTCTGCACTAAGCTGTTTGAGCCTCAGACGCTGTACAAAGGAAGAAGCAATTCAGTTGGGAGGGGTTACGTATTGGAAGTCTTAACAGAGGAAACACGATTTGGAGACAAGTAGGGGAAGGGTATCAGAGGTGGAAGGGACAGCCAAAGGCCTCATGGTATAAAACACTAGTGTGTTAAGGGGGTTACTATCACATGTGCCTGCTGAGGAGGTGATGAGAAAGCAGGAGTCAGATAATGATGGTGAAGGTGTTTGGACTTTCTCCTGAGGGTGCTGGGGAGGCACAGAGGGTTCAGGAAAGAAAGAAGCTGGCATGTCGGTCACTTGAGGGTAGCAGGAAACCGTTCCACCTGCTGGCAGAGCTTCCTGGTGAGAGCCCCTCTTGTTTCCCCCTCTAGTTCTCACTCCTCTCCGAGGTGAGAAGCACCATTTCCCCTCAAGACCTAGACCGCTTCGACCACCTGGTGCTGAGGCGTGAGATCGAGTCCATGAAGGCACGGCAGCCCCCGGGCCCTGGGGCTGGGGACACCTACTCCATGGTCTCCTACAGTGACACGGGCTCATCCACGGGCAGCCACGGCACCTCCACCACCGTCAGCTCGGCCAGGGTGAGCTGCCCCAGCCCTATCCCTGGCTTGGTAGCCAGCAGCTGAGTTAAGACACTGGCTTTGCAGTGAGACCAGTTTGGGTTTGAATCCACCCCTGCCACTTATTAGTTCTGTGCCTTGCTGTTCCAAGCCTTGGCTTCTCCATCTGTGAAAACCTAATCGTTGTTGAGCGTTTGCCGCATGCCCAATGCAGGCCCTCAGGGACAACTAGTGAGCAAGAGATGTGTGTGGCCTGCCTCACAGGGCTCACAGTTGGGGGATGGGCTGGCAGAGAAAGGGGCAAAAAAGTAGGTAGACAAAAAAAAAAAAAAAAGAATGACAGTCTGCAGGAGGATCAGATGAGAAAACATAGCAATGCACTTGGCACAGGGCTGGGCTCCTGCTGTATACTCTAGAGACAGTGGGTCGTGGTGAGCTGGATTGGGATTTTTGTTTTCCCCAAAGGGCCACCCTCTTCTCTGTGGAGCCCCAGGTCTGACTTTCCCACGGACTTATCAGCCCCCTAGAAATATATCCGCTCCATCTCAGGGTATGTTTCTGCCTCCAGGACACTTGGAGACGAATAAATGCCAGGAAGCCTTAGCAAGGAAGGGACAGGTGGACATGCCTTGTTTTCCCTCCCAGGAACCCACTGGCCATTAAGGTCCAGGTGGTGGGAAGAGTCAGGGTTGGCGGTGGGGCAGCTGGCGTGGCACCACATGCCCCCGTAGGCTTTGCCTCTTGCCTTCGCAATGCTCATCCCGTCTTCTACGGAAAGGGATGGGCAGCACTGTGGTGCCCGGATGCCGCGCTGGGAGCCTTCCTGGTGCAATCTCAGAGTCAAGGCAGATGCAGTGGTAGCTGTCCTGTTGGACACGGAGGGCAAGAGCTCAGAGAGTGCAGGGGTGGCCTCCCTTTCGCAGGCCCCAACTCCCAGTGTGGCTTTCCTTTAGCTCTGGAGCTCTGGGTTGCTGGGGGAATCATCTACTCCTCCCTTATCCCTACCATCCTCAGTCACCATCATCCTGGAGGGTGCTCATTCCCTTTTCCCTTCCTGGGATGACCTAGGAGGTTGCCTGCCTTCCCCTAGGTCTGGACGTGGCTGCAGCATGGCAGTTTCATGTTTCAGGACAAGCAGGTCACTTGTATGGCGGGGAGGAGGCGACCCCACTCTGGGCTGCACATTTGGCCCTGAGCACACACTTTGGTATAGCACCCCGGTGAGGAGCTTGTTTCAGGATGCGGGGCTTTGGCCTGACAGCTCTGCTGAAATTGACCTTGATAACATCACCACAGGGCTTTGGGAGCCATGAGCTGTCACTCCAAAACATTGTATTTCTGTGATGATTCCTTTATGTCAGGGACAGGAGATCCAGTGGGTGGGATGTGTTCTGGGCTGGGAGGCAGGAGATGGAAGTTTAAGCCTGGCCTCTCTGGACTTCTGTTTCCCCAAGGATAAAGTGACCTGAGGTCCTAGCAGGCTCTGACTCCAACAGCCCAAGGCCCTGAGGGAGATCAGGCTGGAGGAAGGGAAGTCAGGTGACTGTCGTGCCTGGAAAGGGCTCTGTGCAGGGTTCAGGAGCCCCAGCGCTGGCCCACAGTGGTCTCCTCCCAGCCTAGGGGTGTCTCCCCTCCCTGAGAAGCACTGCCTCAGGCCAGTCTCAGCCGCAGCTACGGCCCATTGACCTGCCTTGCTAGAGGGGCTCTCGCTGCAAATCGGGCATCCTGGGGGAAAGCAGACCCCAGAAAGGCCAGAGAATGGCAGGGAATTTTATAGGGGCAGGGGAAAGGATGGTCCTGGAGCTCCTCCACAAGTTTCTGAGGTGGAAATGGCCCTGGCGACCGCAGCCTGAAGCCCTGAGGGTGGGCCAGCCTGGAGGTCTAGGAGTGAGGTGACCCCTCTTCTCACTCTGAGAGTCTGTGACTGCCAGGTAACACGTGCCTGTCAAGATCTGGGCGAACGTGGACTAGGATGAGCCCCTGGTGGTGATTCTGAGAGACAACAGTGCAGGCAGACAGGCAGCTCACATCATCTGCCTCAGTTTTCTCACTTGCAGTGGGGTGGCGATACCACTCCCCCCAGCGCGTTGGGAGGATTGAAGGAGAGGGTGCCTGTGGGCCCAGGATGAGTGGCCAGCTAGCACCAGCATCCCAGGAATGCCCACACCCCGCGGGCCGGTGAAGTGAGCCTCTTTTTCCTCTGACCTACCCCAGCCTGGCCGGGAACCCACCTGGAGATTTGCATCCAGGGACTCGTGGAAAGCGCTAGACTGGGGGCCCACTGCTCTCCTTCTGACCTTCATCACTCCCAGGTGCCCTCTGCAGGCACAGCCCAGGGCTCCATGGCACAGACCCAGTCTCCCCACCACCGCAGGGCTCGGGCCTCCCTGAAACCCAGGCCTTCACTGACCGAGCTTCCAAACGGGGTCCTTGGAGCTATTCCATCAGCAGCGTGACCTCGGAGGGTTCATGTCCCTTCCCTGAGCCTGTTTTTCCATCTGCAAAATGGGAATGATGACCCTAGCCCCAGTCCCAGGTGAATGACCATCTCCTGAAGGTCCTTCATCAGAGGCAAGTGTCCTTTCTTTGGAGCAGTGAGGACTCTGTTTCCTTTGAGGAGACAGGCAGAGCGAAGGGTGCTGATCGTGGTGGTGGGGGCTTTTCTTCCCCTCTCCTGTGTCCCAGCCAAGAGTGCTCAAGGTAAACAGGAAAGGGGTGTGGCGAGTTGAGTTGATTTGCATGTGTGCGTGGGGGGAGGGGCTGCCGCCCTGCCCATCCATTCCCTCATGTTTATTTCACGTATGTTTCTTTTTGCCTTTTGCTCACCCTTTTTCCCCAGGAGCGGCTGCTGTGGCTTATAGACCTGATGGAGGTACCGTCCTTCCTGCTGGGGGGGGACTGCGGGAGTCCCTTAGCCAGGGGCGGAAGTCGGGGGCCTTGGCCCTTCCTGCTACCCCCTTATGTCCGCACCCAGCCCCGGTGGGGACCGAGGTTCTTCCTGGGGCTCGCTGTCTCTTCCGGTCACCAGTTCACCGGGATTCCATGGGCCCCGGAGGGAGAACGGCCTCCATGCAAATCCCAGCACGGCCACGCCCTTGCTGGGAGACCTCAAGAAGTAGTTTCACCTCTCTGAGCTCGGTTTTAGGATGTGGGAAACAAGGATGATAATTTCTGTGCTGTGATGTTGCGAGATCTCTGGGCCTTTGCATAGGCCCTGTGCTGTCTCTCTGGAATGTCCTCCTTCACACTTCCTGTGACATGACTGTCTCCCGTGTGTGCTTCAGCTCTCAGCTCAGATGCCACCTCTTCTGAGAAGACTTCCCTGAGCCTCTCAGCGGGGTGACTCTTAGTCCGGTTACCCCCGTGATCGCCAGCTGCTTGAGGGCAGTGACTGTCTGCAGTTACCACCAAGTGCCTAGTGCTCAGCACGGAGCACTGTTGCAGTACCGTGGGCTTTTATTACCAGACCTAGCGGCAGACATTTGTCGGGAGTTCTCTGTGGCGTTGTGCTAATGCCTTCCAATGGTCTCTCCCTTGACCCTGCCAGTAGCTAGGAGTGTTGACTTCTGTTGCGATCCCATTTTATGAGAAGCAAAATCGAAGCTCAGAGAAAAGCAGCTTGCTCAAGGTTGTGCAGCTACTGAGTCATGGAGTCAGGGCTCGAATCCAGGCCTGCTTGCCTCTGAGCTGGTGCTGCTAACCCTGCCATCTGCTGAGGGTCTTTCCTGAAGGTCTCACCAACTACTGCTACACATCATCTCTCTCTCTCTCTTTCTCTCTATCATCTTGTCATCTTTCTCTTTATCTCTGTCTCTGTCTCTTCATCTCTCTCTCCATCTCTCCATTCTCTCTCTCTTCCCCACTCCCTTTCCCTCTCCCTCTCTCTCCATTTCTCTCCTTTCTTCCTCCTTCTTTTCCTTCTTTCCTGTTGACAAATACTGACTGCTTGCTTGCCGTGTGCTATGTCCAGTTCTAGTGCTAGGCTATAGTGGTGACCAACAAAGATATCCTTTCCATGATGGAATTTAGAAAAGGGCAGGAGTGACAGACAATAAACTAGACAGGTCACTGAAATGCACAGTGTACTCAGTGATGACAAGTGCCACGGAGAAAAATAAAGCAGGCAGGAGGCAATGGGGAGGGTAAGGGTAAGGTAGAGCGGGTAGGAAGTGACCCTTGAATGAAGACCTGAAGGAGGTGAGGAAGAGAGCCACGTCCACCTATGAGAGAAAAGGTGCAAACGGGAGGAACAGCATGTGCAAAGGCCCTGAGGGAGAGCACCCCTGGAGTGTCTGAGCAAAGCCCAGAAAGCCAGAAGGGTTAGAGCAGGGGGAATACAGTGAAGAGCAGGGAAGGTGTGCTGAGGACATTGATGCTGACTCTGAGATGGGAGCCCTCGGAAGTCTAGAGTCAGAGACTGGCATGATCTGACTTAGGTTTAACAGGACACCCCAGCTTAGTGAGAACTAAACAAGGATGGGTTTGTCCCAAGATGAATAGATCCATTCCCAGGAATCAGCCAGGCCCAGAAGTCAGGAAGGCCTCGAAGGGCCTGGGAGGTTGTGCAGCCTGAGTTGCTAGGGAGTGACGATGGCCTCTTCAGACCTGGCTCTTCCTGCTGCCAGGCCAGCCCTGCCTTGGTGTCTCCTGGGATCCCCCAACCCTGCCAGCAAGCCTCAGACTGGAGACCCTGTGCACCAGGCTGCCTGCATGTGGAACCAGACATACAGAAACTTCTCCCCCTGGAAGTCCTCCTGAGAGCTGTTCAGGGCACGAGGCCCTGTCCTAGGAGTGTGGAACCCCACAGCTTTCCTCTGCTCTGTTCCTCCCATACAGTGAACCCTCAAGAAAGCCCCTCACCCACTCTCAGCCTCAGTCTCTTCATCTGTACAACCAAGCAGACCCCCAAGACTCCTCCAATTCTGAGTCTCCCTTGTGTCAGGAAGTGCTAGAAGATATTTGGGGGAGGCACAGCAAGGAGTAGCAGCTCCGTGTTCCCATGACTTCTTTGTGTATTCGAACAAGGGCTGTAGCATTCCTTCAGAGAAAGAGCTTGAAATATTTGTTCAGCGCTAAAGTGCCACTCTGTGGTCTACAAGCCACCTGTTAGTAAGCTTTGACCGCTGTAATGCCGAGTAACAAACAGCCCCACAGTCTCAGTAGACAACAAAGATATTTCCTTCGCACGTCTAGTCCCCTCCCTTACAAAGCTCATGCTTCTCATATCTCCACTGAGTCTCTTGTCACATTGCCTCAACCTCCTCATGGGCCTCCCCTCCCCATACCCAGCAGAGCTGATGGGGGGCAGGCGGGGGCCATGTCTTTCTCCCGACTGTGTTGCCTGCCTAGGGTCTGGCACAGAGTGGAGGCCCAGGGGGTGTGGAGCAGGTGCTGGAACAAACCGTGCTCCTCAGCTCCCTGCAGGTTCTCTTCTGGTGTTCCACCTCCCACGTGGTTGGAAAATGTCCTCTGTGCTGGTGTTCAGTCGGGGGAGGTGGCCTCAGGAGGCCGGCTGGTGGTGACCCAGGTGCCCCAGACATGTGCCCCAGCAGAGCCAGTTTCCATTTAGCCTGAATTTCCCAGGTCACGCCGTTATCGATCCCAGGTTGCACGTGTCTCCTCCTGCAGTCGGTTCCCCTCAAGCCAGAAGCAGCCAGTCAGAGGAGATCAGATGCCACCTTCCCTGTCACAAATTGTGTTTATGTTCCATTTGTCCAATAGAGTCAGCCTGGAGCACTTGTACTGCCTCCAGACAATACCATTTCTACCCGCCCCCCCCCCCCCCCCCCCCC
>NW_007246964.1:297900-306785 GCF_000164805.1 Carlito syrichta
CCCCCCCGGTAAAGATGCTGGCTGGGAGAGCAGAGGGAAGGAAGAAAGCCCCCTGACGTTTCTCAACTCTTCATCTAGTGCCAGTGGGCCCATGCCAGGAGGGCTTAGTTGACAGGCTTTGGAATCCCACCAGGCAGGCTCAGCTCTTCAAGCAAGTGGCTGTGTCACCTTGGGCAGGTGGCGCATGCCTTCTGAGCCTCTGTTTCTGCATCTGTGCAGTGGGCTGATGAGGCCAGCTGTCTGAGGGTCACCCTGAAGATTCCGGACATCAGGAGGGGTATATGCAGGTGTGGAGTGTGGCAGAGCCACTTCTGCCCTCTAAAGGCTGGAACTGGGCACTGCAGAGGCCTGCAGGGAAAAGGGGACTGTGGAGGTCAAGGCCAGCCTTGTGCCCACAGAGTAGATGCCATCGAGGTCAGGAGGTGCTCTGGTCTTGGCCTTGTGCTTTTTCCTCCTGGATTTGAGAGGTTTGCACTCCAGGCCCGCCATGTGCGTGGAGAGGGGCTCCCAGGCCTGTCCACAGATGCTGGGGCTGAGATCCCTGCCCTGAAGTCTTTCTCCCCTCCTCCTGTCCCCTCAGGGAAGGTGGAAAGCGGGTGCTGGGCAGGGCCATCAGCTCTTTGCAGCATCAGCCTCCTCCTTCTGAGGCCTCTGGGCCTCCCTCCTCATCTGCCACATAGTGGGGTGGGGGAAGCTCAGGCCTATCTCAGGCCCCACCAGCTGCTGGGACCGGTGATCGTGAAGGCAGCTCTTTGCAGAAACATGGAACAAATGATCAGAGGGCCTTCTCCCTCCTGCATCCTGACTTTGGTCCAGCCTAGATGGGCTTAGAGAATCCTCTGTGCATAAGTCCTCCCTCATGAAGTCAGGGGGAGAGAGAAATTCATTTATTCCTTCACTCATGAATTCAGCTCCTCCTTCATTTATGCAGCAAGCCTTTGTTGAGCACCTCCTACCTGTCAGGTACTGAGCCTGACTTCCTGGGGCTTAGCCAGGGTCTCCCTCTGTCATCAAGACTGGAGTGCAGTGGCATCAGCATAGCTCACTGTAATTCCTGGGTTCAGGTGATCCTCCCACCTCAGTCTCCTGAGTAGTTGGGACTACAGCATGCACCACCACGCCTGCCTAATTTTTTTATTTTTTGTAGAGACAGGGTCTCGCTATGTTGTTCAGGCTGGTCTTTGTAACTCTTAACCTCAAGCAGTCCTTCTTCCTTGGCCTCCCAGAGTGCTGATACCACCGCATCCAGCCCCCTGTTTGTATTTTTTAAAATGCCTCCCTCCCTCTGTGCATAGAGAGAGCCCAGAGGTGCAGGGCAGATGAGGTGACCTGGAGGAGCTGTTGCTCCTGTCCAGGTGTGCAGGTGTGACCGGCCTCACATCCACCACTCCAGGAAGCTGCCCAGAAGGGGGCACAGGAGTCTGGAGTGTTCTTCTGCCTTGAATAGAATAGCCCCCTCCTCCCAGGGAGGCCTCAGTACACGCACACGCCCCTCCCAGAACCATACATTTTGCCTCCGGGTACCTCTCAGGGTGGTGCAGCTTTAACCTCAGCTGGAGTCTCAGTAGGACTTCTCCCCAGGGAGTGTTTTGCTTGATCTATATGGTTCGAGGAACGCCTACCTCCCCTGTGAGGAGGACATAGGAGTGCTGGAAGCCGTTTCCACCAAACAGAGCCAGGGTTGCGGGATTCAGAGCGCATTTGGACGTGGGCTGGCCCTGCTGCCCTGGGTGTTCCCAGCTGTCAAAAGTGGGAGCTGGACCAAGCGCTGGCCTCAGCAGGAGGACGCCTGGTCGGTCCAGCCATGGCCCAGGCCTCTTTGTGATAAGGGCGAGGAGGTGATTCCTGCCCGCCCGGGGAGGGCTTCGGCACGGGCTCCCAGGGCTGCTGTGCTCTGAGTAGGCAGCTGGTGGGAAAGCGCGGTGCTGACCTGCGTGGGGTCTGTTCCCAGGGCCTCAAGTGCCTGGGAGGCCCTACTGGCTGCTCTCAGGAGTGCGTTTCCAAGTCCCCTCCTCCCATCTTCCTCCTCAGCCTCCAGACTTCTGCCCCACCCATGCTTGGAGACTTGGGGGTCTGATGATGCCCTCCAGCATGGCTGTCACCAGAGTCTGGACCCACCCCTCCACCCTGGGCAGCCCCACTGCCCCCTAGGTTGTCCCCCACATCTTTCCTGGGTGACAGGCTCTCCTCCCAGCCCAGCTGTGGCCATGCCGCACCCTCACTCCTCTCCAATGCTCTCCCCAGCTAGGCCTTTTCTGTGGAATTGGCTCCCTTCTCTCTTGTCTCTCACTCTTGCTCTGCCCTCTCTGATTTCTCTCTCCCCCGCCCTTCCTCTTCCTCTCTGTCACCAGCCCCTCAGGCAGAAATCCAGGTCCACGTGGCAACCTTCCAGAAGCCTTCGTGACTCAGTGCCTCAGTTTCCCCATATAATGGGAAAGGTCACCCAGCCTCAGGCCTCTGGTGCATTTTAGGGTGGGGGTGTGGGGAGCTGTTGGCCTGACATCAGAGCAGGAAGAACAAAGAGCTGAAAATAGCACCTTTATGTAAGAGCCCTCCCATTTCATGAGGGGAGGAAGACCCAGAAACCCGGGAATGGGGCTGAGGGAGGGAAGGGGTGGGGTGGGGGCAAGAGGAGCCTCATTTTGCTGAGGTGGCCCTGGACGTCCAAGCAGCATCTGCCTGTGACATCAGGTGAGGGAGGCCTTAGCTGCCTCCTGAGCCGCCCCCACCCCCAGCAAAGGGCAGCCCTGGGGACTGTCCCTTGTCATTTTATTCTATTCCCTCACAATTCCCTCAGACCAGGCCTCTGCAGTATCTGGGCCGGTTCAGACAGTGAGGGGTTTTCCTCTCTAAAAAGTAGGGACTGTTCTGAACCTCCACAGATTTGAGCAGGGAGACAGAGGAACGACATCAGCAGGTCTTGAGGCCATACTGGCTCTCGTGGGAAGCAAAGTTTTTGTCTGAGATGTGGAGTCAGGCCTGATTAGACTTCAGCTTCCTGCCCTGTCCTTGCTGTGTGACCTTGGGCAGCTGTCCTTCCCTCTCTGATCTTCAGTCGCTTCAGCTGTTGAGTGGGTGAAGAGGCCCACCTGGCAGGATTAATTGAGCCGCCGACTCTGAGCTCTCCGTTGCGTTCTGGCCTCGTGGGTGCTGGGCAGGGGGCCACAGGCAACTGTGATTGTGTGTGGGTAGTGGCCAGGACATGGCCGCTCCTGCATGAGTGCTGACCTTGAGCCTCCTCTGGAAGCTGTTCCGCAGGCGTTTCTGCTGACGCATCCCCCGGGTTCTTAGCCTGCTGTCTGCAGCTATTTCAGACGCACAAGGAGCGTGGCTTGGGGACTCGGGACTCCTGAGCGTCTGGATCCGGCAGATGGAGTCTGGCGGAGCTGGGCTCCGACCCGTCTGCCATTTGCTCTACTTCGAGCCTCCTTCCCAGGGCTGGATCTCTGTCCCCAGTCCGCTCCCCTCTCCTCCTCCCGAACTGGCTCCAGAAGGCCACCGAAAGCAGGGAATGAGGCTGAGGCCGACGGCGGCGCATGGGGCCCCGTCTAGCCCTGAGGTTGGTGTGGGACAGCTCAGGCTTCGTGGTGACCCAGATCTGGGCTGGAAACCCGATCTGCCCCAGAAGGGCCGTGTGACCTTGGACAAGTCACCTCCCTCTCTGAGCTTTAGGAGTCACAGCGCCTGCCTCGCAGGGTCCCTGGGGTATCAAATGAGATGACGCAAGGCAGACACCCAACTCGGGGCCTGGCACAGGGGGCCCTCGTTTGCTTGGGGCTCTCTGGTATCCTTTCCAGGAGACAGTCTCGGGCCCTCCCAGAGCATTCCTGGCAGTCAGGGCTGCCTGGCAGGAGCTCCCTGCTTGGCTGAAGAGCCAGGCAGAGCACCTATGCGCCTGAGCAGGCTGGAGCCCGCAGCTTTGGTCCCCCAAGTTGCATCCTCTGAGCCCCAGCCCAGCCTCCCCCAGGGTTGCTGCAGGCTGAGTTCTCCGGCCAGGTAACAGTGGCTCTCTTGTTTTTGCTGTGGATACCCCCAAGGCTCTGACCCTGCCCTGGGCCTCCTGCTGTGTCTTGGGAAGTGTTTGTACATGGCCAGCCCTGCCCCCCGTTCCACCTTCATCTTAACTCAGCGGTCTCTTTCCAGGGAGCACTGGACTCTTTTTTTTTTTTTTTTTTTTAAGTTGGAGTCTCACTCTACAGTTTGGAGGAGGGCTCATGAAGAAGGGCTGCCACTTCCCTTCTTTTTTCCTCTCTCGCCCTTTTTTTTTTTAGAGCCATGGTCTCCCTCTGTCATTCAAGCTGGAGTACAGTGGCACAATCATAACTTACCGCAGGCTCGAATTCCTAGGCTCAAGTGAGCCTCCTGCCTCGGTCTCCCAGGAATCTGGGACTACAGGCACATACCACCACGCCTGGCTAATTTTTTGGAAATTTTTATAGAGATGAGTTTTCACTATGTTTCCTAGGCTGGTCTCGAACTCTTGGCCTCAAGCGATCCTCCCTCCTCGGCCTCCCAAAGTGCTAGGATTGCTATCTGAGGTGTTGACAGGGGAACAGGATGTAGCTCATTTGATTGTTAGGGCAGATTTTCAAGGTCTCTCAGGCTTCAGATGCCTGTCACAGTCACCTTCCCTCGTGCACTGTGCCAGGCTCTGTTCTGAGAGCTGTAGAGGTGTCAACACATCAACCGCATGAGGCAGGTACTGCTGTTACCCCATTTGACAGATGTGGAGACTAAGGCACAGAGAGGTTCGGTGATTTGCCCACTCTTACTCCCAGCTATAGGTGGCAGAACTGGGTGTGATCTCAATGAAGCCGCAGAGGTGGCAAAGCCAGAGCCAGTGTCACTAGCGAGCAGCCCCATCGCTCCCCCTTCTCAAAGAGCCCACCCATACTGCCCTCACACCACCGAGGCTGCCCGCCACGTCTTCTTGTGAGCCAGCATGCCGTAGACAGCTCAGGAGACCAAGGTTTGCATGTTGCCCTGACCCAGCTCTTCCCCAGAGGCATGCCGGGACTGGATGAGGAGCTTTAGATTTGCAGGGCTCTGAGCCTGGGGCCCGAGCCTTTCTGACAGTGGCTCTCCAGCTCTGGCCTTCATGATCATGTGCCCTCTGCCTGCCCCAGGATGCTCAGGGCTTCGGGGAGATCGCTCGAGGTGGGGGTCTGTGAGGCGTGACCTACCGCTAGCTAGTTTTTACTTTTGAAACAGAATTGATGTGCATTCATTAACCTAACTTCTATCCTGAGTGTACATTTGCTGAGTTTTGACAAATGCATAAAACAATGTCATCAAAATGCATATCAACATAAAGGACATCGCTCAAAGAAAGTTCCCTCCTGTTCCTTCCTAGTCCGTTCCTGCCTGCACCCCCCAGAGGCAAAATATTCCTGGCAGTCCCTGCCTTAGGGGCGGGGAGTCAGGGGTGCCTTCCTGCGGCACTACCTGCTTGACTCCCTGCCTTCTTGGGCCTCCGCCGTGACTCGTGAGGTCCATGGATTCGTTCATCCGTCAGTTTATTCATGGATTTGTCAGTTGGCTTAGTAAATATTTATCCAGCCGCCGCCATTCTGAACACTGAGGAGAGCGTGGGGACAGGTAGTCACAAGGCCTGCCTCCTCAGAGCTTGTATTCGAGTGGGAGAAACAGAATGTTCACAGATTGACAATATAAAGTCAGGCGGTGTGAAGTGTCACACGGGAAACCAAAGCAGGGCCAGGAGACAGACAAGGAAGGTGGGGGGGCAGTGCTGTTTAGACAGGGCTGGTCTGGAGAGTCTCGCTGAGGTCTCAGTTGAACAGAGGGAGGGAATGAGCCATACGTGATGCAGGCAAAGAACAGCACATGCAAAGGCCCTGTGGTAGGAGTGATCCCACCACGTCAGAGAAGCAGCAAGAAAGGGCCTAGTTGTGTAGGCACAATGAGTGTGCCGTTGGGAACATCCTCCAAGTAAGACGGAAAGGTCCCGGGGGGGTCATGAACTGGGGAAAGGCATGGCCTATGTTTCAAGGATGACGCCCTGGCTGCTAGGTGGAGAATAGTGATCTGAGAAGGAGAAAAAGCAGGTGAGGGGAGGGGGGTTGCAATTTTAGGTCCAGTGGTCAGGGCAAACCCTCATGGAGGAGGTGGCATGTGAGTAGCTCTTAACAGCATGCCTTGTGGATAGCCAAGAAGTGTTCCAGACAGAGGCAACAGCCTGTGTGAAGGCACTGACAGGCCCACGGTGTTGGAAGGACGTGAGCAAGGGGCCCTTCACAGAAGGCAAACATGACCACGTCTCCATGGCAGCCACTGTCCTCAGGCTCAAGTCCAAGCAGAGCCATGCTTGTCTTACATGGAGCTGTTCAAGATTCTCAGGCATCCTGTGTCTCCTTCCTGCTCTGTGTGCAGCCTTTTCTCTATCTGAAGCACCCAGCCTTCCTTTCTTGGCCTTGTTCACTCACAAGACTCAGCTTTGAGCTGTGCCCCCTCCTCCAGGAAGCCTTTCTTGTTAACTCTTCCCCCAGCTGTATTATATGCCCATATTTGCCCTCTCTGCACAGTCTCTTTGCTGCTTGTTTGCTCATCAACCAACCCCACTGTCTCTGAGCTACCAAAGGCAGGGGTGGCATCTCACCTTCTCTATGCCCCCAGCCCCTCAACCTGGAGCTTCCAGAAACTGCTCAGCGTTGTTCACTGCACTTGAGACTTGAGCTGGGTGTTGGTGGCTGTATTAGTCAGGGGTTTCCAGAGAAAGAGAACCACTAGGGTATACTACATAGATATGTAGGGATATTTCTGGTGAGGGGTTGGCCCAGGAAAGCTGGTCAGTTAGTTCCAGAGGGCAGAGGAAGATGGACT
This sequence comes from Carlito syrichta, assembly GCF_000164805.1. Lineage (NCBI taxonomy): Eukaryota > Metazoa > Chordata > Mammalia > Primates > Tarsiidae > Carlito > Carlito syrichta. The sequence goes on from NW_007246964.1 coordinate 304,741, forward strand.
TCCCAGCTCCAGAAGAGACAGCATGCACCTTCCTTGCCTTTTTGTCTGTTGGACCCTCAGAGGATTTGATGTTGCCTGCCCATGTTGGTGGGGTGGTCTTGTCTACTCAGTCTACCAACTCAAATGCTAATCTCTTCCAGAAATACCCCCACAGACACACCTAAATACAGTGTTTCACCAGCTGCCTAGGTATTGCTTAGCCCAGGTTGATGTGGAAAACGTTGCTGTGTTGGGCTCTGTGGGGTGGAGAGAAATGGCCCCCCTGAGCCTTCGAGAGCCCGGTCACCCACACAGCCCAGAAATGGCCTTCTGGCAGCTCAGTATCACTCAGTTGGGCTTCCTGTGAGTTGGAGAAGAAAGAAATGGATGTTTTTGCAAAATAAGGCTCATTTGAGCCTGAAACCCACACCTTGGGAGTAAAGCCATTAAAATTAAAAGAAAGAGCCTCTCCCAACAATTCACACTTGCAGCTTGTTCATACCTTCCTGGGATTCAGCTGCAGGGAGAGAGAAGACTGGGGCTAGAAGGCAAGAGAGGAGCCTGCTGAGTGCAGCATTCAGGGCCCGTTTGGGAATTTCCAGCCAAGGCCAGAGACACCCCAGCACCTCCAGTGGTTTAGAGAGGCCCGGAAGGGATCAGGAAGTCCTAGAGAGAAAGTAACTTCAGAGTCCATTTGAAATCCCAGCTTCATAAGATGGAATCCAGGGGTCACATGAGCCACGTGAAGGTGTCACGGGTCTCCTAGATTGTGGCGTCCTGGAGAACCAACAGGCTTCCCCCTCCACTTGCACTTGCTCACCTTGCTTTCCTGTCCATCTCTAGAACACTCTGGACCTGGAGGAGATGGGTGAGGCCGTCCAGGGCCGCGTCAACACCCTCCCAGACGTGTCTGTGGTAAGGCTCCGGCTCCCCTCTGGTTGTGTTCTGCACTTCCCAGTCTGCTCAGGGCCTGGGGGATCGCTCCTTCCCAAGCAGCCTCAGGAGAGGACACAGGACAGGCAAGGGGACAGAGACCACTGCTGTGAGCTCTCTGTCCCAGCTGCAGCTGGCACACAAATATACCACTCTGGCATCCCTAGCCGGGACAGGATGGCTCTCCCCTTGTGATTTTAGGTAGGGCCGTCAGGCTGACTGGCCATGGTGTGACTTTGGGCAAGTTTCCTGGCCTCTCTGTGCCTCAGCTTTCCCATCTGTAAAGTGGGGGTGATGATCATAGTACACCTACCCCATAAGCTTACTTACTTAAGTCAGGTGTGTAGGATGGTACCTGCCAGGCTGTCAGAGCTATATAGGTATCCACATTGGCCTGGGCAGAGGGGAACAACAATCACAGTGTCCACACCACCACTCACTGTGTACCTGCTGGGGTGTGGGCCCCTTGTAGCACGGTGTGCACGTGGCTCTTCAGATGACCACACCAGCTCAAAGAGGGGCTGTGCCTGGCCTCGGGCCACACAGGGCCCCAGCCGCATGTCCACCCTCCCTCCCTCCAGTCTGAGCACCCCTCTGGCCCCGAGTAGCCAAGATAATACTCTGAAGAGAGGTGTCTTGTTTGTGTTTCTATTCTCTCTGTGCACCTCCGATTAAGTCTTGTTCCCTGTGACAAGCCCTGGCCAGCACCAAGAACTTCAATTCCCAAAGGTAACGATGCTATCCCCAGGGACGCTGCCAAGATCCCGGCGCTTATCAGCCAGGGAGAAGTTTTCCACTCGGGCGTTGCATTATTCAGAGCAGTGTGGGGAGAGCGCATCCAGCGGGGACAGAATTCCAGCCAGGCCTGGTGGCCTCCGCTTCCAGCCACCATGGGCTCTGACTCCTTCTACTCCTGTTGGGTCTTTTGGCAGGATGATGTCAAGTCCACCTCCGAGGGGCCGTCCGGGTTCAAGCCGCTGCCTCCTGCGCCACCTCTGGCCCGAGGCCACGACCGCCCGCCAGGCCAGCCCAGGAAGCTGGGACAGGAGGACCCCCAGCCGCCTTCCTCTGCGTCTTCCCACTCGGGCATTGTCTTCTCGGCCCCGCAGAGCCATAGCCCGCCAGCAGGCACC
>NW_007246964.1:306805-314258 GCF_000164805.1 Carlito syrichta
CACAGGACTCCCCCCCCTCCCCCATCTATGCCTCCGTCTCCCCTGCCAACCCTGGCTCCAAGAGGCCGCTGGACACCCACCTGGCCCTGGTCAACCAGCACCCCATCGGCCCCTTCCCGCGGGTCCAGTCCCCTCCGCACCTGAAGAGCACCCCTGCAGAGGCCATGGTGACTGGGGGCTGCCTTCCCCCGCCCTCACCCTCTGGCCACCCAGACCAGACAGGCACGAACCAGCACTTTGTCATGGTGGAGGTGCACCGGCCCGACAGTGAGCCGGATGTGAATGAAGTCAGGGCGCTGCCCCAGACGCGCAGTAAGTACCGCAGACCTGGGCTAGGCGGGGCATGGGATGCCCAGGCTGTGTGATTTCTGGGGCCCCCTCTCCTCTACGGGACCAGGTACTGGCCAGGGGGCTCAGGGTCAGAGTGCCTAGGGGAGCAGTGCCCTGAGTTCAGTATTAAGGCGGCTTTGGAGTCAGAGACTCTGGTTTGAATCCCAACTCTGCCACTACCTAGCCGTGTGACTGCGGACAAGCTGCCCTGTCTGTCTCTGCCTTACTTCCCCATCGTGAAATGGAGATGACAGTGACAGCCCCACCAGGTGGCTGCGAGGATCAGGGCGCCTCCTCCAGCTCCCCTGCCCCGGCCACCCTGCATTCACCTGACGGTCTCCCCTGGAAGACTGAGCTTGTGGAGGGCAGGGTGGCTTCTGTCATCCCTTCCCCCTGGGCCTGGCCTGGAGTAGGCACTAGGAAAGAGGCGGGTATTGAAGTTGCAGTCTCTGGACCCTGGGCAGGTCCCCTGGTGTGGGGCTGTGGGATCAGTGCAGGAAATCTTCCAGCCACTGGGAGGCCAGTTGAGGCTGCAGCCTCTGCTTTGCCGGAGTCTGGCCGAGGAAGTAGTGGGTAGAGCCCACTCTCCCCTCCCAGAAAGCCGTGGATCTCGAGTGAGTTTGGGTACATTTTACTAGATTCTTCTGCCATCTGGTGGCCACGTGAGACATGGGGCCTGCTTGCGGCATCCAGTGCCTGCACAGACAGGATGCAGCATGCAGTGCCCGCACTCAGTAGCCTAGTGAGGAAGGCGGCTCTGGCAGAGCAGGCAGGATGTGGTGAGGGCATTCGGGGGCATCACAGACGAATCACCGCTGCTTCGAGAGCCAGCACCGAGCCGGACTCACATGGGACAATGAGAGCGAGCAGTTGTACTGATAATAAGCACGTTCCACATGCCAGACGCTGTTCTAGGGACCGTGCCTAAGTTATGCACACATGTATTCCTCCTGACAGCCCAGTGAGGCTGGGCCTATCATTATCCCCAATCTACAGATGAAGAAACTGAGATACAGAAAATAGTCATGGGGCCAGGTAGTCTGGCGCAAATCTCCTCTCGATGGCTTCACTCTCTACCACGAGTCTTTATGATAACCCAGCGGGTAGGCATCGCGGTTCCTGTGTTAGAAGGAGAACACAGGAGACTCAGTGTGTGTTACCTGCCCAGGCTTGCACAGCTGGTTAGGGGGGACTCAGATCTGAGCCGCCAGATTCCAGACTTCTTAACCCCAGGGTCTCAAACTCCGTGGCCAGCCATTGCACACAGAGCAAAGTGGCTTCAGCTGATGGGTGGGCTGGAGGGCCTGTGCCCACCACTCAGCTCAGGCCAGTTGGGGTTGTGCGGGGTGTACAGGCCAGGTGTGGCAGAATTTCCTTTTTTTTTTTTTTTTTTTCCGCTTGGCAAGCCAGAAATGAATTTTTATGTGAAATCTAATGTGAATGCGTTGGGCCATAGTTAACAATTGACAGCATTTACGAGTTTTTAAACAAACAAAATACCCATACCTGTGAATTGGGTTTGCCTCCTGATCTCTGTTTTAATCTATACACCTGTGGCTGAGAACTAGGCGATCAAGGCAGATGTCCTGGAAGTCCCAGCCTTCAGGCCAAGTCCAGGTGGAAGGCAGGTCTTCAGTGGGGGGGAAGGAGTTGTTCCCTGCCCTCCAACCCCACGACCTCTTCATTCCTCCTCCCATTTTTACCTGCAGAATTCCTCCAGCCTTCTAGCCTCCCACTCCATCACCACCTCCAGGAAACCCTCTCTGACCCCCGCTGTATAAGCTGTCTCTCTCCTCCTGTTCCTCCCTCCCAGCAGCCTCCACGCTCTCCCAGCTCTCAGATAGTGGGCAGACTCTAAGTGAGGACAGCGGTGTGGACGCTGGCGAGGCAGAGGCCAGTGCCCCAGGCCGAGGCAGACAGACGGCATCCACCAAGAGCAGGAACAGCAAGGAGGCGCCTCGGAACGAGAGGCCCACAGAGGGGGCCAGCAAGCCGGTGAGCTGGGGCGGGCGTGTGGAGGACCGAGGAAGGTGGGCGGTCCCAGGGACCAGGATGCAGCTTGGCGAGTGACCATCACAGGAGGTAGTGAGCTCCCTGTCACTGGGGGTGTCTAGATGTCCAGAAGGAACACTGTGTGAGCCACCTGGGGGCCCAGTTTAAGTCCTGCCCTTGCACTGACACTCCGAGGCTGAGGCTGAAGGCTGGTCCTTCAGTTCTAAGGCCTCTCAGTTCTGACGTGGTGTGATGGCCGAGACAGTCTTGGGGGCCAGGCCCACATTCAAGTCCTGATGCCACCACCGGGCAGCCATGGACAAGCCCCTTAACCTCCTGAGACTTGGGGGGGTTGGGGGGATTAGAGAGCTGAGGACACCAAGGGCTTGGCTTAGTGCCCAGCACACTCAAGGGCCCCAACGCTGTCTGGAGTCTGAGCCCTGCTGTCCTGGGGAAGTTTCATGGCCCAGCCTATGCCCTGGCCAGGCCTGTCTTCTCAGGCTTCAGCGGTATCCTTCCTCCTACCGGTAGCCGGGACTCCTGGAACCCACATCCACTCTGGTCCGTGTGAAGAAAAGTGCAGCCACCCTGGGCATCGCCATCGAGGGTGGCGCCAACACCCGCCAGCCCCTGCCCAGGATCGTCACCATTCAGGTATGTCCCCAGGGCCCCACCTGACCATCTCTCCCTACCCCTAAAGGATTCTTTCTCAGCATTCGGGGTTTTGCCACGCCCAGAGATGCCACAGCACCTGAGGGCAGACCCAGGCTCATGTCACCTTTGCTCTGCTGAGCCTCAGTCTTCCTAGTCAGGGCAGGGGACACCCAGATTGTAGCTGCCCGGTCAGCAGTGTCAGGCCTGGCCCAGCGTGTGGTCAAAGCTGGGTCCGCCCAACCCTCAGGCGCCCCGTGAGACCCCTGCACTGCATCTCCCCCTGCAGCGAGGTGGCTCAGCCCACAACTGTGGGCAGCTCAAGGTGGGCCACGTGATCCTGGAGGTGAACGGGCTGACGCTCCGGGGCAAGGAGCATCGGGAGGCCGCCCGCATCATCGCCGAGGCCTTCAAGACCAAGGACCGTGACTACATCGACTTTCTGGTCACGGAGTTCAATGTGATGCTCTAGAGGGCCAAGGCCCCAGGGCCTCCCACCGCTGCTCAGCCCCTGGTCCTGGTCCCGGCCCCAGCCCCTCCCCCTCTTGGCTCCAGCAAGCTCCCTGAGGGGGTGGGGCTGCATGGCCAGGGCAGCAGGAAGACATCCCCCTCCGTCCAGGCCACCAGACCAGACCCAGGAAGAGAGAGGGCAAGGCAAACAGAACATCGGGGCAGGGTCTTATGCTGGACCAGATACACAGTAGGTGCTCAACGCAAGCAGGTGGCGGGAAGGAAAAGGAAGGGCCTGTTTCTCCAGGTTGGACAGGGGACACTGCTACCCCCCAACCAACTAGGACCCAGCCCATCCCCAGATGCTGAAGCCTTTGTCCAGAGTGAGGTCGCATGAGAATTCGTGGACACGGCCCCCCAGGGGGCATCTCGCAGGACCTTTAGTGCCACAAATAAGCATCCAGCACCCCCCATTCACACCCCCATTCCTCCTGGTTCCTTATCCCCATGGTATTTATTATTTATTTCCCTCCCCATGCCCCTGGGGACCCCAAGGCCCCAACTTCCCTCTGCACCCCCAGCCTATCCCAGAGGCCTTGCAGGTGACCAGCAACGTCATTGTATTTATATATACAGAGCTTATGACTTTAATTTTTCAATAAAGAAATGTAAACAAGGTTAGAGACCGGTGTGCTGTGTGGTCTGCCTGTGTGGGTGGGGTTTTGACGTGGAGAGAGGGGTGGGAGGGACAGGTCACCTAGAGCATCACCACCCCCCAGCCCCCACAGATCGATTGGGGATACACAGTGGGGTGTGCAGGTGCACTTGAGCCACACCTGCCTCCTGGAGCAACTTCCTTGAAGGTTGAAGGGCAAAGCGTAAGTATTTACAGACGGTGTCTTTAGACGCAGGTCATGAGACCCAATGCACCATGTGTGTGAATGGCTTACAACACAGACCGCCCATCTAGGGTTGGCCCTGGAAACTGACCTGAGATAAGGGTGTGTATGTAGAGACTCATGGAGGAACTGCTCGCAGGGAGATCAAGGGAGAGGGGAAATGGGACAGGGAAGGGAAGAAGCCAAGCTGGGGTGCTGTAGGCAAGTCTGCAGAGGGCCCCAAAGGAAACCATGGGCTGTGAGCGAGGCTTGGCGAGTGACCATCACAGGGCTAGGCTTCATGGCTGCTGTCCGTCTTTGGTCAAGGCCTGTGGTAGAGGCAAGAGTTCCCAGCCACTCCCACTCTACCTGTGTGGGCCAAGCTGCCCCAATAGCCGAGGTCGGGGAGCATCAGAGGCAAAACGGGGAGGGCACCGAGGGGCAGGTGGTAAAAAATGGTCTCAGTGCCAGTCCCACTACCCACTTCCTTCTGTCCCCAGGATTGGTTGGTGCAGAAAGAGTTTGAGACCAGGACCTGGCCCATTGTCCAGGGTCTGCCAAAGGCGGGTTGGGGGGCCACTGGTCCTCTCCTGTCCCAAATCCTGCTCTTAGCTGTCCCTGTTCTCGTGCCGGCCTGGGCAGCCCACCTGAGGCCATGTCTTCTCTTAGAGAGGTCACAAGTCTGACATCAGTCTCACAAGGGCAGGTTCCTTCTGGAGGCTCTGAGGAGAGGATCCCTTCCCTGGCCCTTCTCAGCCTCTAGTGGCTGTCTGCATTCCTTGGCATGTGGTTCCTCCCTCCATCTGCAAAGCCCATTCCCTCCAACAACCTCTGCTTCCGTCATTACAACAACCTGTTCCTCTTCTGCGTCAAATCCTCCCCTGCTTCCCTCTTATAAGACTCTGTGATCACATCCGGCCCACTCCATTTCAAGACCTTTTAATTACATCTGCAAAGTCCTTCTTGCCATATGAACCAACATTCCAAAGTTTCCAGGAATTGGAATCTGCACACTTGTTGGGGCCATCGTTTAGCCCACCAACCCCATTTTACAAATGTGGAACTTGAGGCACTGGTGAAATAACTTGGCTATGACCACACAAGCTTTGGAGTCTAAAACCAGAAGATCCAGGCCTGACAAAGCCCTCCTGCAGCCAGGTGGGGCCATGCCCTGGGGAGGGACCACAGGACCCTATGGGGGTTGGGAAGAGATTTCAGAGATACCAGCTGTCTCAGGGGATTCACTAAATGGGGTAACTGGTTTCAGTGGCCACAGGAAGCTAACACAATGGGGGTCCTGCCCCATGGCCCGTGTCTGTGCTCTGAGGTAGGACAAGAATGGTTTTCAGGACGTGTTGCTTCTGGAATTCCTGGGCTTGACTCTGGGGTTGTGGACTATCGGTTATAAGGACCCCTTCAAGTAGGTAGGTTTTTTGTTTTTTTGAGTCAAGGTCTCACTCTGTTGCCCAGGCTGGAGTGCAGTAGCATGATCATGGCTCACTGCAGCCTCGAACTCCTGGCCTCAGGCGATCTTTCCAACTCAGCCTCTTGAGTAGCTGGGACTACAGGCATGCCACCATGCCTGGCTAATTTTGTGATTTTTTTTTTGTAGAGATGAGGTCTTCCTACGTTGCCTAAGCTGGTCTCAAACTGCTGGGCTTGAGGGATCCTTCCATACTGGTCTTCCAAAGTGCTGGGATTAAAGGTGCGAGCCACAATGGCTGGCAGCCTCCCAGTGGAATTTTAAACAACAAAACTCCTTTACAGGTGGGCTTAGAAAGATCAAGTGACTTGTCCAGAGTCACACACCTACAGAGGTCAAGTTTGGCCCCACAGCCACCTGAGGCTGGGCCTCCACGAGAAGTATGGGTCCTGGTATCTCTTGAAGGGGCCAATGTGGTGAACTGAGGTAGCTTTGGGTACTGGAGTGGGAGGTAGGGTGCAGTTTGTCATAGGCCCACCCTGGCCGCAGGTACCTGTGGCCCCAGCATCTTTACTCACAATGCCAAAGTGGTATGGGAAGAAGAGGGAAAAGGGCCAGAGAGTTCCAGTCCTGGAGAACCCTGGGCAGGTTACACATTGCACCAAGCCTCGGTTTCTCCTTCTGTTCAAGAGTGTCTCAGACATTATGCCTACTGCTGAGCCCCAGGGACACAGGTCACTTCCATGACAGTGCAGAAAGGCACCTTGGGCTCTTCTGCCCTGACACTGCAGGGCCAGAGCCCAAGAGGAGCAGCTAAAATGTTTGCCCCTGGTGCAGAGTAGCCCCTTAGGGAATAGAAGCTGCTGCTATGATTGCTACTAGATGTGAGTAACTGGCCACCTGGGGAACAAGAAAGTACTTTCTACAAGAAGGAACGATGCAGTTGTGTGAAGGACCTTGGGCAAATCATTTGCTCCCTGACTCAGGGCCTGTTAACTCTCCTGGGTAATAGGGTCAGTGGAGGTGCTCTTTAATTTAGGGCCACTGACTTATTTCTGATGGGCCTGGCACTGTTTATTTACTCCCCTCAGAAACTCCATAGGGCGAGGATGTGAATCCCATTTGCCGGTGGCTCAGTGACGGCAAGTCGCAGGACTGGGGGGAGTCCGGGTCACTGTGACACGGTCCTCCACCATCCTTCAAGGTGTGCTTGCGGTGGACAATGGATTATTTCTGCCCAGTGCTGACAGTGGGGCCTTGTGCAAGTTCTTGCCCTTCTTGGGGCTGGGTGTCCACGCTTGTCTAGAGGGAGTTTGGATTAGACTGTGCTTGGGGGGAGGGGGTAATAATAATTCCTGCCTTCCTCTTGGGGGGGACTCGGCATCTCCAGCGCTCACAACCATGTCTGGCACGTCATTCGTGTGCGAAAAAACAGTGTAATATTCCCGTTATTAACTAAGCAGTCTGTTCGAGAAAAGTGTAGCATTACTAGTTATTAATTAAGCAGTCTGCGCCAGCCATAAAAGTCTGCGGCTTCTTGCAGTCGCTCCGTGCCACCTTGCACCAACGTCCCCGGGCCTCAGTCTTCCCGTCTGCGGCCGGGCGGAGGCCCACAGACACGCGGCCTCCCGGACTGGAGGTTCTCAGGAGCCCGGCGCCCGCTCCCCGGGTCCGGGTCCCGGGGGCGGGGCCGCGGGCGTCCGCCTCGCCGCGATTGGCGAAGCCTCCC
>NW_007246964.1:314380-323904 GCF_000164805.1 Carlito syrichta
CCCACGTGGAAGCCCCAAGCGCACGGGGAGGAGACGGGTCGCCGCTCCGGGCTCGGGAGGGAGCCCGGGACGGGCGATCCGGGCCCGAGTCCAAACCCTGCCCGCTCCCGGGGAGCGCGGTCTCCCCCGCCGGCCTCAGTCTCCACCTCCGCACAATGGGGGCGTTGTCTTTCTGTCTCTCTGGCTCGGGCTGGGGCCGGTGGCCGGGAGGGGAGGGGTCCCGGGGGAGCCCGGGAGTGGTCCTTGGCGGGGCCTCGGACTGTGTTTGGGCTGGAGGCGGCCCGGGTTGCTGTGGTTACCGCCCGCAGAGGTGGGGCTTTTTTGTCCCGGGATCTGTGTGCGGTTCGCTCACCCAGCAACAGCCCGCGCAGCCTGGCGACTCCGAGCCGCGCGCCCTCACGCAAGTTTCTTTTCCTCTTTTTGGCAGGGGGAGGGAGGTGGAGCAAAGGCCAGCGCGGGGAAGGCAGCGTTGACAAGGTTGGAAGGGGCGGGCTGCAAAAGTAAGGCCGGTTGCCTCCTGGTACACAGGAGAAGGCTGAGGCCCAGAGAAGGGGCGCGGCTTGCCCAGGGGCGCACAGCAGGGTGGCTCTGACCTGGTCTCTCCGCAGTGGGATGGGGCTGGCACCTGGGGAGTTTTTGCTTTGAGACCTTTGGCCACACTCTCCCCATGCTCCTTTCTCGGGCTTTTGTTGAAAGAAATGACAGGTTGAAGCGGATCGTTGCCTATGTTTGAAAACCGGCTTCTGAGGGAGAAAGTTGGAAGGCAAAGTTGCTGATAAACCAGGGCTATTTTGGAGCAGAGAAGCCGAGACAGGCTGCAGTGAAAAGAGACATTGTTCCTGTCCTCCAGAATAGAAGGAGTAGAAATGGGCTGAAACTGAAGCATGAAGGACTGCAGTTAGATACATCCAGGGTCTTCCCCAAAAAACTTTCCAGTGCCTCCTCTGGAGTTGGTGGGTTTTATTTTTTTGGCTGTTTTGTTAAGAAAACAGAATGGCTGCCCATCTGTTTGAGGGGGCCTGAACCTGGTTTACTTAGCAACAGAATGGAACCTGTGGTGTCTGGGAGGGACTCTGTTTGGGTTTATTCCCAGGGCGGTCTCAGTTCTTCTGCAGGAGGGAGAAGATGCCCACGTGGGGCATTTGCCTCCCAAAGTCCAGCCGGTTTGCATTTGCAACATGTGATTGGGGCTGTTTCTTGCAAGGGGATTTCATCAGCCCCCACCATCCTGGTTTCCAGAGAGACCGGGCACTCTCCCAGAGCCTCAGGGCTATCCTGCCGAGAGGGTATTTTGGAAGCTGGTGCACAACGCAGACATTTCAGTTTACATTTCACGGCGTGGCAGGAAAGGAAGAGTATCTTTAAAGCACCCGCCAGTTGAATGCCTGGTCTTTTTAATGTTTCCTTAGTTCTGGAAGGTGGGAACAATCTGAGGACCCGGAGGGAGAAGACCTGGGTTCTCATCCCCAGTCTGGCTTCAGTTCGGAGAGTCTCAGTTTTCCCCGCTTTAAAATGGGGGTACTAGTGCCCACTTTAGTACCACTTTAAGGCTCAAGTGAGGCGGCATCGTAGAAAGCTTTTGCCCAGTCCACATTCTGTTTGAAACGAGGAAACAGAGACCCAGAGAAAGGAAAAAAACGACCACAGTAATACCATTGATAACAATAGCTAATGTTTACTGAGTGCCGTGTTCTAGCCACTGTGCTAAGTGTTTTACTACGAGTGAGGGCTGAGAGGGCAGGAGCCCTTGCCAGTTTTGTCACCACTGTCACTCCCTGATGCCCAGTACAGAGCCCTACACATAGCAGGTACTCAAAACATAGTTGTCAATCACCTACATGATATCATTTAATTACATGATGTTGTTGAGTTGGCTATTTTTTTTCTGAGTTGGAGTCTCACTCTGTCACCCAGACTGGAGTGCAGTGGCCCCTCCCGGCCATCGCAGCCTCCACCTGCTGGGCTCTGGCGATCCTTCCTCCTCAGCCTTCCAAGTAGCCGGAATTACAGGCATGCGCTACCACACCCGGCTGATTTTTTGATTTATTGTAGAGATGAGTTCTTGCTGCCCAGGCGGGTTTCGAACCCGCGGGCTCAGGCAATCCACTCACCTCAGCCTCCCAAAGGCAGGGGATTATAGGCTGAGCCACCGAGCCCGGCTGAGCTGGCTATTATTGAGGCTCACTGTAAGTCACTTGACTACAGTCACACAGCTTTTCACCGTTGTTAGCCCATCCTTCCTCTGAGATGTATCGAGTGGGGAGAGTGGTGCTGGTGCCATCTCCTGAGGGCTGATTGTGCCATCTTCTTCACATTGCCACATTCAGTGATGTGTTGGTAGTGTGAAATCGGCCATAGGAAGGGTATTTACATCATGGAAATGTTCTGTAACCGCCACACATCAGGGCTTTTTCTCGTCTTCTTTTCCTAAGACAGCTGCATGTGAAGGATGCTGAGGGGAAGGCCAGCCTTGCTTCTGGAGTTAGGTAGTTCCCAGGGGTGCAGGAAGTCCAAGGGGGCCGGGCCAGAGGCCCTTACCTGCTCAGCTCCCTGCAGCGTGAGATCTGGGAAGGAGACCTTCTGAGTCCCTACGATTGCAGGTTGTTCCAGCAGCCTCTGGCCTGGGAGCAGGACAGCGTGAGCCTGAATTCCAGGCCAAAAGGTCCGGCTTTAACCTGAAAGCATTGGGAGCCATGGATGGCTGGGAAGCAGGGGAAAGGCCTGAGCAGAATGGGGCCTTAAGGAGATTTATCCCCTGTGCCCAGGGATTGGAGGCTGAATTGGGGTGGGCAGCTTGGGAAGGTACTGCCTCTGGCTAGGGGGCAGGAGGAGGCGCCAGCATCCCCTCATGTTCTGAGTGCGTCCTTTGATCAAAGCTGTGCAAAAACACTCTCCCGTGTCCACCCCCCACCCTCGGGAAGAGGTACAGGAAGATATCACAGAGATTCCCAAACAAGACATCTGAGGTCCAACCTGCCGTAGTGGGACCAGGCCTTCCTGCACACAAACCTCACTTCTTCAGTCCTTGGCCCCCCTGCCTCTCAGTCTACACCCATCTTGGCTTTGGGCATCCCTGTCAAGTATCAGGCAAACTCCAGCTCCGTTGCCAAGCGAGACCCCCTTGTTCCCAGGGTTGCTCCCACATGGGCCCCTAGGTCCCTGCCAGCATCCCTCCGCCCCCCTATTCTGGGAGAGGGGCCTGGGATCAAGACCAGAGTGGGGTGTCCGGCTGTTGGTCTCCTTGGGTTCTGGGGCCTCAGCCAGCAACCTAGGACTGGGGAGAGGAGGGCTCAGGTTCCAGGGGGCCACCCCCAACCCTCCCCTAGTGAGGGACTCATCTAGAAGATGATGCTTTACTTGTGAAGGCAGACCTGACTCTGGTCCTAAGGTGCTGTGTGACGTTGGACAGCTCATGTAACCTCTCTGAGTCTTTCTTCTTCTGTTCAGTGCCAATTGCTTATGAGGATCCATCAGGCGACACACGCTATGCTGCAAAATGCTAAGCATGGCCAGGACTGGGGGCTGATCACTTCCTTTCCTTTCTGGTTCCTACGATTTGTGTAATGTCTGTATGTGCAGAAAGCAACATGTGGTTTCAGAGTTTAAAAGGAGGAGAAGAAGGTGTGGGGGTTACAAGATGTCACAGAATGTCAGAACTGCAGAGGACCCCAAAGAGCCCAGCTAGTCTCCTCAACTTTCACAGGTGGGGAAACTGAGGAGGCTGGTACCCAAGGGCTCTCGTCAGAACGAAACACTGCACAGATGTGAGATGCCGTTTGTTTACTTTTTTGTTTGTTTGTTTGTTTGAGTTGCAATCTCACTCTGTCACCCAGGCTGGAGTGCTGTGGTACAATCATGACTCACTGCAGCCTCGATCTCCTGGTCTCAGGCCATCCTTCCACCTCAGTCTCCTAAGTAGCTGGGAACTACAGGCACGCACTACCGTGCCCAGCTAATTTCTTTTGTGGAGCCAAGGTATCACTATGTTGCCCAGGCTGGTCTCAAGCAATCCTCCTGCCTTGGCCTCCCAAAGTGCTGGGATTATAGGCATGAGCCATCATGCCTGGTCATTTGTTTTTAAGAGTTATAAATGGTCATTTTATTTGTATTTTAAAGCAACTGTTATTATTAGAAAATACCCATAAGGAAAAATGGTAACTTGCCTATAATTTTACTACCTTGTGATAATTATTATAAACATTCTGGAATACATCCTTCTTTCTCTCTCTCTCTCTCTCTCCTGTCTTCCTCCTTTCCTCCTCTCCTTCTTTTTCTCATATTTTACTGGTTTTTTTTCTTTAAGGACTCAACCAAGCTAGATATTATTTTATAACTAGCTTGTTCACTTAACACATCAGAATTTTGACATTATTTGATATTCTTCAGTAGTAGCCTATGAATCGCCACATAATATTCCTTTGAGTGGAAATATCATAATTTACTTCAATGATCCCCTATTACGGGACACTGAGGTTGTTGGCAATCTTTTACCTGCTGTGAGTTTCATTTCCAACGTAAGACTATACTCTCTAGATTCAGACTGCTCGGGTCAATCAAACCCAACCTCCTCACCTATAAAGTAAGAATTCTTCCTCCTTGGACTGTTATGAGGATTAAACAGTGAGAGCCTAATCCGTGGAGAAGTCTTTACACGGCATTTGACGTGTGGCAAGTACTCAGAAAAGTTTTGCCTTCAGCCTCATGTTCCTGGCACATGCACATTTTTTGGTTTGACTCTGAAAAGAGCATGAATTTAAGTGTGGAGGTGTCCTCAATATGGCCATGCCCTCCTCAGAACCCCTGTGTCTGTGGGCCAGGGAAGGCCTGTTTTTCCCCCTTCTTCCCTTCTCAGAGCAGACATAGGTTCCAGCCTACACCCGTCTTAGTGTAGGGGCCTCGGAGAAGAGGGTCATGGGGAGATATCACCCTCTCCCTCCGCTTGGGAAAACTGCCTGTCCCATTTCGTGTCCAGGACTCAAAGCTAGAGCTGGGGTCAATGTTGGGGAACCTCCATGCTCACGAGAGTTAAACTCGGTCCTGCAGGTAGCAGACCATATGGTCGCTTTACCAAAAAGGCAAAGTCATTTATTCCTGAGCAGTTACTCTGCACCTGCTGGGCACTGGGGCCCAGAACATTAGGTACATAGTCTCATGGGTCAACCCAAGACTCCTGTAAAGTAGGTTTTATCTCCGTTTTACAAATGCGGAATCTGGGATTCAGAGAGGTTAAGCCACTTGCCCAAGCCACACAGTTCCAAGGGAGAACATGGAGTTCTCAGTGCCTTAAGCCCTGTGCCCTGCAGCCTCCTGTCAGCATGGCATTTCTGCCTGTATGGGCAAATGGAACAAAGGATCCATGTTAGAAGATAATCTCTGACAACCTCAGAGATAATCCCATTAAGCCCCTGGTTCCAAAGCTCAGAGGAGCGAAGGCACCTGTTCCAGGTCACTTGGGCTGGAGCTTGGGTCTCCGCTTCCCCAGCCAGGCTCCATCCATTCTTCCTGGTCCACTCCCGAAAGTCTCACCTGCCTCCCTCTCCCCCAGACTCCCTGTGGGGCTTCACTGCAGGGGTGGACACAGCAGCCTGGGCAGGAAGGAGTGGGTGGCCTGCCCGTGGGTTTTCAAGTCTTTTCCAGGGGAAGGAGTGGTGGAGAGCTCAGGAGGGGCATAGGGAAGAATGACACAGCCTTCAGCCCCCACGGCTCCTAAAGTCGCCCTGGATTCTACCAGTGTGGCTGAGAAGCCCAGTGGGGCCCCAGGACCCTGGGCCTCAGGACATGGTGCAAGGGGGAGACCGTCAGGCTCTTCATGTCAGCAAGTGTGGCCCACCCTGATCCTGGGGCATGTCCTGGGCTGCACCTGAGGACTTAAAAGAAAAAGCCACCTTTCAGCCTGGCTAATGTGCCAGCACTTAGGTGGGGCTCACAAATGACCATGGAGTAGGGGAGGACAGGAGAGGAGGTGGAAGGGGGCGGTGAGAAAATGGGAGGGAAGTGGCCACTTCAGGGTTGAACACCATGACCCGGAGGCTGGAGGGAGGGCATGGCTGTAGGCTTGCTGGGCTCTGGTGGGAAGGGCTGCCAGGGCCAGGCAGGTGCCACTAGCTGTTCACTGGTGACAGTACTCAAGCCCTGGCAGCCGGGCCCAAAGGATTTTGTTTCTCTTCTGGGAGCCCAGGAACAAATCTCTTCCCTTTTCTGGGCCACAGCGTCCTCACCTATGCAATGGTCTCCAACTTCCAACCTCAAACAATCCTCCCACTTTGTCCTCCCAAAGTGCTGGGACTATAGGTGTGAACCTGTGCCCGGCCAGTGCAAACGGAATAATGCTCCTGTACTGTCCCCTTCGCAGTGCTGTTCTTAAGCGTCTAGCGCTACGAAGGACGATTAAGCACTTTGGAGAACCAGAAGGCTCTGAGGGAACTGAGGCCTCGTTATGAAGTTAGAACATTGGCTCAGAGAACTGCAATTAGTCAGTTATAAGCTCTACTCTTGATTTCATAGTGCACAGATATTCATTATCTCTGAGGGCTGCAATGCTGTCAGCACCCAGCTGGGTCCTTAGGGGCCAGGCCTTTGTGTGTTTGAAACTCTACCAGAGCTCATCAACCCTTGTGATCTTGGGCAAGTTGCTTGGGCTCTTGGGACCTCTGTTTATCCAGCTGTAAAATGGAAGTGTCACACCAGCTTCACTGGGTTGTTCTAGGGCGCAATGAGTCAGGTCTGGGTGGCCAGTGAGGCTTCATGGCTCACCCAGCAGGTGCTTACTGAGTTTCTCTTGGGTATCCCTGCCTGTATGCTGGGTACTAGGGACACAATGATGACAACCTCACAGAGCTCCCAGCAGAGTCAAGAGGCAGGCGTTAGTCAAATAATCACACATGAAGTATAAGTCCAAATGGGGAGTCCCCAAGGGGCCACACTGGATCTGAGATCTGGAAGTCACAGGGAGGAGAAGTGGGATCTGTCCTGGGAGCAGCAGGAGGACTGAGTGAGAGCTGAGAGGGTGGCCGGAGGAGAGCCTGAGGCAGTGACTGGGCTGTGGATTCTTCTCTAGGGCCATCAGTGCAGTGTAGGGAATGGATGTAGGGAATGGATTAGGGGACCTGAGGGCTTTCCAGGTGAAACGGATGCAGGAGGCCATGCGGGGAGGCAGAGATGGGGAGATTTAGAAACTGAGGTCCCCAGCAGCAGATGACGGTCTGGCTGTGGGATATAAGGGAAGGGACATGTCCGGGTTGACAGTCAAGCCTGGCATGCACACCTGGGTAAGGGGCGGGTGGGTTTGGGGATAGCAATGCTATGAGCTCAGTCTGGGACTTGCTGCTTTGGTCTGTGGGTGGGGATGGTGTCCTAAGAGGGGCACCACATGAGCAAAGACAGGGAGGCGGGTAGATGGGGCGTGGAGGCACAAGGAGACAAACAGTGCAGGCTGCACCACCTGGTGTTGGGTGGCCGTCCCTACGATGGGCTTGGGGTTATCCAGGGGCCGTGGGGCGGGCCCGCAGTGGCAGCCACCTGGCGTTAATGGCAGCACTGCCTGGGTTAATGACCAGGGTGGGAGGATGAGTGAGTGGCAGGGTATCAGGAGCCCGCCCCTCAAACAATGGCCCGCATGGTCTCAGAGCCAGCAGGGAGGGCCCTCATTAGGGTCTGCCACAGCTCCGTAGCTGTCCCCACCCCCCAGATGTGGGAAGGAGGCAGGGAAGGGGGTGGGGAGTGATTACTGGAAAGAAGGAGCCCTGACTCTGCCAGATACTTGCAAGCTGACCTTGAGGAAGTCCATTCATTCCTCAGACACGTTCAGTGAGCCTTGCTGGAGGAAAGGCATTAAGATCCAGCCTTTGGAGGAGACCAGAGGCTTGTCCCTAAGTAGCAGCAGTGAGAGAAGAAGGAGCAGTAATGAAGCAGCTCAGTCAAGGGCAGGCGTGCTCCGACCCCCGCTCTGCACTGGTGGGCATTGTCTCATGCAGTCTTGACAGCAGCCCTGGGGTGACTGCTCTTCTTATCCCAGACTAAGAACCTGAGGTCAGAAAGGTGAAGCCCTCAAAGGCCAGAGCCTGCAGGAGGTGGGTCTGGGATTCGAACCCAGGCCCGCACTGGGTCGTTCCCAAGCCTGACTACCTGTCAGAATCACCTGGAAGGCTGTTTGGACAATAAAGAGGCATGGTATGTTTCTTTTTTCTTTTTGTTTCCTGTTTCAGAATCTCTGGGCCATGGTGGGGCCCAGATCCTGTGCTCCCTCTTCTGCCCTGCAGCCTCTCCCACTCGGCCTGCTCTGCTCCGGGTACCCAGACCTTGCTGCTCTTGGGGAAGGTCTGGCTCCCTCCCGCTTTGGTCTTTGCACTTGTCCTTCCAGAACATTCTGCCCCAGCTCTCCTTCATTCCAGTCCTGTGTTTGAATGTCCTAGCCATTCTATAACTCTCCTCTCCATCAGTTCCACCGAGAGCAGCCCAGGGTGTGGACGGCCACCCCCTTCCACCTGTTCTCCTGTTCTGTCTCATTCACGCCCCTCTCCTGGAATTGTGTATGTGTTTATTGTCTGTGTCTCTGCAAGGGTGGCGAGCAGGAGCCTGGCCTGTCCTGGGCCATGTCCCCAATGCCACGAAAAGCACCTACCTGGGAATAAAGGAATGGGGGGCTTGTGGAAAGGCAGCTTGACCATCAGGATGAATCTGTCCCTGACATCCAGTAGTCTGGGATGACACTTAAAACAGAGAGATCCATCTGATCTGCCAGTTCCCTGTCTCCATGCTGCCTGGAAAATCCCACTCTGGCTGCGGACCCACCTCGGGGTGAGGACTGGGTGAGATGGCAGGAATCATCGTAGCCTCCCTAAGATGTTGGGTAGCACATGGGCAGAGAGGACACAGTCAGAAGGGCAGTGAGCCTGTGCTCTCGTTGTGCAGGTGGGCCCTGAGGCCTGGTGAGGGAGGGAGCCTTGACCAAGGTAATGCGTGGTTGAAGGTAGCACTATGGAAGGAGCTCCCAGAGGGCTGAGTTAGCAGGGGGCCTCTTCCTAGTTTCTGCATGCTGTGAGAGCTTGGTCAAGCCTCTGACTTTCTCTGGGCTGTAGTCTCCCTGTCTGTACCTCGAAGTTCTGGACTGAGCTGGTCCCAGGGACGTCAGAAGCTTCTGTGAGTCCCGGCGAAAGCCTGCAAGGGGTTAACCTCTGCACGCAGACAAACCCCCTCCTTCTGACAAACACTTGTAGGAAATCGGGCTGGGCGCTTCCTGCCGAGGCAAGGCGGCCTCAGCTGCGGCAGGGGCGGGGAGAGGTGGGGAGCGATGCTGGTCTGCGAGCGGCTGGGGCTGGCAGAGCAGCCTGGAGGCGGGCCAGGGCGCAATGGAGGAAGGGGGCTCCCCGGGTTTGGAACAAAGACCTCGTGGGCAGGTCCCCTGAATCCGGGCCGGCGGGATGGTGGTGGTGCCGGAGAGAGGTAAGGGAGTGTGGAGGAGAGGGCGGGAGGAAGGGAGGCCGCCTCCCTCTGGATGGGCCAGTCACAGGCTCTCGGGACTATCC
>NW_007246964.1:324244-325668 GCF_000164805.1 Carlito syrichta
CAAGGAGGGAGCCAGGGACATCTGGAAGGCCTGCAGATGCAGCCCAGCTCCTGAGGATGGCAAGTCACAGTCGGCCACGACCGGGCATCTCTTCCCTTTCTCCTGGGCCTTTGCTGCTTGAGCGAGCTGGGGCAGGGAGGGGGCATGAAGAGGGGGTGTGGTTGGTGCTGCTTTGTGGGACACAGCTGGTGGGAATCCTTTGAGAATCCTTTGAATCTGTGCCATGCCAGCTGGGGGGGGGGGTGGAGTAGCGCTGAGCCCAGCAGCCTGGTCTTTTTGGAGGGCCCAGCTACTTGATATGGGGGGGGCTTCCTGTCCCTTCTTCCCACCCCTTAAGCCTGACAGCCTTGGTTTCTGGGTCTCGGCTTTGAACCCCTGGGCTGCACTTCCTGCCACGAGGTCTCATGAGAGCCCACTATTTCTCTGTGCCTCAGGTTCCTCATCTGGGTGGTGTCAGGGTAGAGGCAGAAGCTGGAGGGTACCCTGGATTTCCCCGGTTGGATGGGAAGGGACTTCTGAGCGTATAAGGAGGTGGTGCTGGGCTGCGCGGCTGTGCCAGGCAGGGAGGACCTGGGAGTCTGCGCGGTCCTGAGTGACTGGGCTATGAAGGGTAGTGGCTTCGGTTTTGGAATGGCCAAGCGGGCAGAGATGCCCTGTAGGGTGGTGGAGAAGAGAAGCCCATGCAGCCCAGGAACTGAAGGAAGGCACCTCGGAGGTCTGCTAGACCCTTGGGAGAGCCAGAAGGCAGACCTGAGGAGAAGATTGCAGGATGAGGGGGTGGCAGCTGGGACTTCCTTGATGGACCAGTTTCTTGGGGCTGGTGGGGACCCTGAAACTAACAGCCCTCCTTGTGGCGACTCAGTCCTAAAGGGGTAGCCGGCCCTGCTGACATGGTGGGAGCCTTCACCAATCCCCATGGCCTTTCAGGAGCAGCCCTCAGCCCCTGCCTTTGTCTGGCATCCCAGGACCCGTGCCAGAGTGCTCCTTCAAGTTCAGTCATACTTTTGGCCTCCATTCCTTTGCCTATGCTGTGCTTTCTGCCTGGAGTCACCCATTCTTCTCCTCTAAATCCTCTTTGTTTCTCAAGCCCACCTTAAAGCTTCCTTCTCCAATAAGGATAGCCTTTCTGTATCATAACACCCCCGCTGTTAGACATTTGGGATCAATTTTACTCCTTTCTGTATTCCCTGTGTCTCAGGTAGTGTGTGCCTTATGGGTGCTCAGTATATATCTTTTCTTGCTTTTCTTTTCTTTTTTGAGTGAGTGTCTCACTCTGTCACCCAGGCTGGAGTGCAGTAGCATGACCATGGCTCACTGCGGACTCAACCTCCTGGGCTCAGGCGATCCTTCTACCTCAGCCTCCCGAGTAGCTGAGACTGCAGGTGCGTACCACCACGCCCAGCTAATTTTTTTTTTTTTTTTTT
>NW_007246964.1:325727-369762 GCF_000164805.1 Carlito syrichta
TGTCTCGAACCCACGGGCTCAGGCAATCTACTCACCTCAGCCTCCCAAAGGCGCGGGATTACAGGCTGAGCCACCGAGCCCGGCTTCAGCTAATTGTTTTTAAAAGTTTTTGTAGAGATGAGGTCTCGCTGTGTTGCCTAAACTGACGTATCTTTATACTTTAAAAGTTATGACCTCACGGAGGAGGAGAGAGATGAACAATTCTGATGCTGTTACCCTTGGAGCTGAGTCAACTGGGAGTTTCAGGGTCTTCTAGCCCCCTCTCCTGCCTCCCAACCCACCCAAGCAGGGTGATACTTCCTTCCAGTAGCAAGAGTAGTTGGTGTTTTCTCCATTTTACGGTGAGGAAAATATAAGACCAGCCATGCATCATAACAGCAGCAGTCAGGGCTGGAACCTAACTCCTGATGTCCAGCCTGTTTCTCCATCACAGCATGGTCCCAACCTGAAGTTGGCACTAATATGTGTTTGTTGACTGACTTGCTGACTGACCAGTTCTGGGACTCCATGGCGCCAAGGGCTGTGGCTTGCCTGGAAGACAAAGGCCTTGCTCAGAAGAGGCCCACAGGTTTAAGGGCCCAAGGCACAAATGTCAGTAACCACAGCTGCCTCTGATGTGCGCCTTCCCCTGGTCACAGTGAGATTTCTATGATGACTGAGTCATCCCAGAAGACAGGATGTTCCTCTTTGTGTGCCCAGAGGCTTCTGTGATTGGGCGGGCTGCTCTGTGGCAGGGCTAGAAAAAAGCCCTTTAAAAAGTCAAAAAACCGCACGCCTCCCCCAGCCCTTTCCTCAGAAGAGGCTTCCGAAAAAGAAAAGCAACGACTGAAACGTCGCCCCTCCTACACCTGCATCTGAACAGGAGCTAGAGGGCCCAGCTAGCATCACAGGGCTGGCCCTGCTGAGGCCCTGGTTTAAATTGGAGTCCCAGGCCCTGTCACAGGACCACTGAGTCAGGCTCTCTGGGGTCGACCCAGGAATCTGCGTGCCTAGATGATTCTTAAGCACACCCCAGCTTAAGATCACTGCCAGGGATTTCCAGGAGACGTACAGGCCCCGTGGAAGGTAGGGGAAGCACGGATTAGAGCTTCTATTTAAAATATAGTTGAGACCTGGTGCAGTAGGTCACACCTGTGATCCCAGCACTCTGGGATACTGAGGCGGGAGAATCACTTGAACCCAAGAGTTTGAGACTAGCCTGGGCAGCGTAACAAGATCTCGTCTCTACAAAAAATACAAAAATTAGCCAGGCATGGTGGTGCACATCTGCAATCCAAGCTACTTGGGAGTCCGAGGTAGAAGGATCACCTGATCCCAGGAGGTCGAGACCCTGGTGAGCCAGGATCATGCCACTGCACTCCAGCCTGGGTGACAGAGTAAGACCCTGTCTCAAAAAAATAAACAAATAAATAAGTACAGCTGACCCTTGAAAATGTACATGTTAGGGGTGCCAATCCTCCTGCAGTCAAAAAATCTGTGTGTAACTTTTGAGTGCCCCAAAACTTAGCTACTAGTAGCCTACTGCTGACCAGAAGCCTTAAGGGTGACAACAGTCGATTGGCACATATTTTGCGTGTCATATGTATTATGTATTATATTTTTACAATAAAGTAAACTAGAGAAAAGAAAATGTTATTAAGATAATCATAAGGGAGAGGAAATGTGTGGAGTGTTCCTTAAGCGGAAGTGGATCGTCACAAAGGTCGTCATCCTCCTTGTCTGCAGGTTGAAAAGGCTGAGGAGGAGGAGGAAGAGGAGGGGTTGGTCTTGATGTCTCAGGGGTGGCAGAGGCGGGAGAAGACCCATGTGTAAGTGGATCCCAGTAGTTCAAACTCAGGTTGTTCAAGGGCCACCTGTATTTTATTTTCTATTGCACCTTTTAAAAAATTCACTTTTGGAAATATTCTTTCTGATACATGTACTATATTAGCGTGAGAATACATGTATGTAAAGTTGTAAGGAATATATATCTATTGGTAGGTAAACAAATATATTATTACCAATGGATTGTGTGATTCAAAAAAAATCTTGAGGTAGGAGGATCACTTGAGGCCAGGAGTTTGAGACTAGCCTGGGCAGCATTAGCAAGACCCACTCCCTAAAATGATAAAATAGCTGAGCATGGTGGCTCATGCTTCTAGTCCCAGTGTCTCAGGAGGCTGAGGCAAGAGGATCACTTGAGCCCAGGAGTTCGAGGTTGCCGTGAGCTATGATCTCACCACTAAACTCCTGCCTGGGTGACAGAGCAAACCCCATTTCTAAAAAAAAAAAAAATTTTCAATTGGAAACCACTGAGCCAAAATTGACTGTTGCAAATCTTGCCCTGGCACTAACCAGCTGGGTGTTCTTGGCCAAGTCACTACACACAAAGCTTCAGTTTTGTCATCTGAAAAATAGTTTTCTTATGACCTACCCTCACGTTTGTGGGGAAGGCAGATTGAGATCATGTAGGTAAATCCTATAGGTAGGCTGGCGTGGAGTAGACACAACACATGTGGTAGGGACTCGGGCCAGAAGACATCATGCAGGGTGTTCTGGGGGACATTCTAGGGCTCTGTGTTGGGGCGGCAGAGAGATGAACTGGTGGGGAGAGAAGAGAAAAACCCCGAGCCCTCATCTACAGGACAGGGGGTGCAACCCAGGAGGGAAGAATGTTACTCCCTGTCTCCACCCTAGCCCTTGAAAAGTCAGCCTTTCCTGGGCAGCACTTTTCCCTGGGGAACTCTGTGTCCAGAAATAGTTGCCTGCTGACTTTTCTCAACTGCACACATCAAGTCTCCTGAGCAGGATCCAAGTGCTCATGAGGCTAAAGGGACAAACAGCCTTGTCTGTCCTGGGAAGCCTGGAGTCTTGCTCCACTTGACCACAGCCAGGAGAGAAGAGCCCAGATCATGGGCCAGGAGGCTGACCCATGTGCACCTTTGAGTGAGACCCCTCCCCACTCTGGAGCTCAGTTTCCCCATCTGCAGAAGTAGGCCTTTGCACAAGCAGACCCGGCAGCCCCACTGTGCTGACGTGCTCCGGTTCTTGAAACTTCCGTGGCTTGGTACTCCCTGGTGGAACTCAAAGCTCTGTGGCTATGTTGTTTCCTGGGCTTGGTGCTGTGCTGGGTGCAGAGGGAACGTTTGGGTAAATAGCAGGAGGCTGGGAAGGAAGGAGGCAAAAGGAGATGAGAGGGAGGAGGAAAAGAGGGAAAGAGGGAGAGGAAGACAGGGGAGGAGGAAGGAAGACAGGGGAGGAGCCCTTCGCCGCCCTGCCCCTGCCCCCACCCTGCCCCTGCCCCTGCCACAGTATAGCCAGGCTCTGACCGGGCTTCTCCGTCCTGGTTCTTTCCCCAGAGCTGCACCCCTGATAGGACTCCCCCTGTGTTCATACCACAGCCACTGGGGAGACCACTTCTGTGTCCAGGAAATCCCCTGGCAGCCTCGCTCCCCACCCAGGTCCTCTTGCCTGGAAGGCTTTTGAAAAAAATTGAGGTGAAATTCACGTAACAAAACTTTTTTAAGATAGACAATCCAGTGGCATTTCGTATATTCATATTGTTGTGTACTCACCACCTTTGTCTAGTTGCAAAACACTTTCATCACCCCAGAAGGAAACCCCATGCCCATTAAGCTGTTACTACCTACTCCCCCTTATCCCAGCACCTGGCAAACACCAATCTGCTTTCTCTCTCTTTGGATATTCCTATCTGGACTTTTCATATCTATGGGATCAGCTTTATGTGGCCTTTTATTTTATTTTATTTTATTTTTGAGTTGGAGTCTCACTCAGTCGCCCAGACTGGAGTGCAGTGGCCACTTCCGGCCACCGCAGCCTCGACCTGCTGGGCTCCAGCGATCCTTCCGCCTCGGCCTTCCGAGTAGCCGGAATTACAGGCGCGCGCTACCACGCCTGGCTGATTTTTTGATTTATTGTAGAGATGAGGTCTCGCTGCCCAGGCGGGTCTCGAACCCGCGGGCTCAGGCAATCCACTCACCTCAGCCTCCCTATATGTGGCCTTTTATGTCCGGTGTCTTCAGGTAGCATAATGTTTTTGAGGTTTTCTGCATTGTAGCATGTGTCGAGACTTCTGTGTGTTTGTGTGTGTGTGTGTGTGTGTGTGTGTGTGTGTGTGTGTGTGTGTGTGTGTGTCAGGGTTCTCACTCTGCCACCCAGGCTGGAGTGAAGTGACAGGGTTCATGGCTCACCTCGGCCTCAACCTCCTGGGTTCAGATGATCCTTCTGCCTCAGCCTCCTGAGTAGCTGGGACTACAGGTGGGCACCACCATGCCTGGATAATTTTCTGATTTTCTGTAGAGATGAGGTCTTGCTATGTTACCCAGGCTGGTATCAAACTCCTAGACTCAAGTAATCCTCTCGCCTCAGCCTCCCAAAGTGCTGGAATTACAGGCATGAGCCACCATGCCCAGCCTCATTCCTTTTTTTTTTTTTTTTGGTCTTCATTCTTTTTTATGACTGAAGAATATTACATTGTATACAGACACCAGAAATTGTGTATCCATTTATCTGTTGAGTGGCATTTGGGTCGCTTCCTCCTTCTGGCAATCGTGAGCAGTGCTGCTGTGAACATGTATGGGTATATGTGTTTGAGTACATGTCTTCAGTTCTCGAGGGTACTGGCATGCTCTTTTCACCATTCCCCTACTTCTCCATCTGAATTTCCACCCAAGGGAGGTCAGGGAAGGTTCCCAGAAGTGGCGTCTAGACTGTGTCTTTCCTGACCTCCCCAGCCTGTGTCAGGCCCAGCCCTAGACTCCCCTATCACATCCCATCTGGATTTGTCCTTGCCTGGTGATCTCTTTGCTTCCTCTGGGGCCATCAGTTCTCCTGTGGGCAGTACCTGTGCCCTGTGCCCTTGTGTGGAGCTGGGTATGCTTAACAGTAGCTAGCACACACTGAACACCTATTGGTCAGTGCGCTGGCCGCTGGGCCCCTCTTCCTATGTCTCAGCTAGATTATAAAACTCTGAAGAGAGAGAGAATTATTGTCCCAGTTTCACTGGTGAGGAAAACAAAAGTAGAGAGACTTGCCCAAGGTTACATGGCTTCAGGAGGACGGATCCAGGAGCCGAACCACGGCAGTCTGACTGAAGAGTCACTGCTGGTCCCTTCTTTTGAATAAAGCAGGGATTTGAGGGCTGATGTCACTCCTTGATTGTGTCCCCACAGGCTGCAGGCAGGATGGTTGGTGTTGAAAGGAGCCAGCGGTGACCCTGGGGCCCCCTGCGGCAGCTCTGTCCCCTGATGAAGATGAAGAGGCCCAGGTGAAGCCCAGGCCAGCCCCGATGGCCAGCTCGGGGACCGAGATCCAATGGACGGAGCCTGGCCTGGGGAAGGAGCCCCAGAGGCGGCGCTGGACCTGGGCTGAGGAGGAGGAAGACGCTGAGAGAGGAGGGGCACAAGGCTGGGGGCAAGAGGGGCCCCTTCCCGAAGTCACCAGCCCTGGGTTCCTAGAGGACTTCCGCCTGGCACAGCAGCGCCTCCCGCCGCCAGGGTGGGACCCAGACCCACAGCCTGATGGGCCACAGGATTCCGAGTCAGGAGGGTCTTCAGGAGAAGGTGAGGTTGACTCCCCCACAGTCCTGACTTGCCCCCCAAACATCCCCCACCTGGCAGGGAGAGGGAGGTGGGGACAGCTTTAGAGTTTTAAATGAATTCTACAAAGTCTGTAATTTGCAATTTTAAAAGCTTTAAATTGCATAAGTAATACTGTTTTGACTGCAAGAAAGTCAGAAGATGTAAGCAAAAAATAGGTAAAATTTAAAATGACTTATCCCATCCCCAGATAATAACTCTTTTCGTTATGTGTAGATATGCAAATATATATGAATATGGAACAGTATTCTACACACGCCATTGTAACCTGCTTTTTGTTAACTTGATAGATGGGAAGAGTTTCACAGTTCACCAAACCCCCTTCCACAAGTCATTCCTTACGTCTGCGTAGGATTTCACAGTGTGGATCTCCTGTAGTTTGTCAAACCAACCTCCTCTGCTGGGCATGTTGGGGGTTCCTGGGTTTTACTATTATAAATAAGGCAAGCTGGGCTCGGTGGCTCAGCCTGTAATCCCGCGCCTTTGGGAGGCTGAGGTGAGTGGATTGCCTGAGCCCGCGGGTTCAAGACCCGCCTGGGCAGCAAGACCTCATCTCTACAATAAATCAAAAAATCAGCCGGGCGTGGTAGCGTGCACCTGTAGTTCGGCTACTTGGAAGGCTGAGGCGCAAGGATCACCGGAGCCCAGCAGGTCGAGGCTGCGGTGGCCGGGAGCGGCCACTGCACTCCAGTCTGGGCGACAGAGTGAGACTCCAACTCAAAAAAAAAAAATAAGGCAGAGATAGAATGTCATTAATACATCTTTGCACACTTGATTTGATCATCTCTTTGGTCATTTGAATTACTTGGTCCAGGGGTTGTGTCCATTTTTTAAAATACCAATTAGCAACGGGAATACCTTGTTTTCTACAATATAACTGTGTTCCCTTTGCATCCAGACCAACTTAGACTAAATTCCTAGTTTTGCTTGGCAAGTCCCTTCTGTCTGAATCTTGATTTTCTATCTGTGAAATGGGAGTCATGATACTGTCAAGAATAGTAAGAGCTCGACCCGTGGTAGTTATTGCACATAAGTTATGGACACAATGCCCTTGTTTTAGGATCCTATGAGTCCTGCAGGTCCATGTGGGTGGTGGAGAAGCTGTTAACTGGGATTATGCCATTCCTCAAAGTTTTATACACAGTTCTGCTTACAGCAGAGTTGGCCTACAGCTGTCCACTCGGGAACCACTTCTGAGTTCCCCATTAGGGAGTAGTGACTGAGATGCACTGGGTGACAGAGTAGAGGCATCTCTTCCTGGGTCACAGTCACATGGTAACCCCTGCTGTGATGTAACAGCTGCTGCCATGTCCTTTGCCCTTACTGTGTGCCAGTCACAGGGCTGGGCAGGGCCTGGTCTCTCTCCTTCTCTTCATACCACCCTCTGCCAGGTAGGAGGGGCTAGCCCCAGGTTGAATAAGGACTGCCAGTGAGGTCAGGGACTTACTCAGGGCTCCAGTGAGGGGTCACAGAAGTTAGGATTGAACACAGGGCTCTCTGATTCCAAAGCCCATGCTCTTCACTCTACTGCAAGGCCCCTAGTGGCAGAGGTAGACTTGCCTGCATGACCAGGGCCTGGGTTCTAGGTCCAGGACTGCTCTGAACTACTCTGTGATCGTTGGCAAGTTACTTAACCTCTCTGGACTTCAGGTGTGCTACTGTAAACAAAAGTGACTCACTGAGGAAGATTTTAGGTAGCTAAGGGATGTAGGGGTTTCAAGGTTAGGGGAAAGCATACAGAGGAACAGAAATTGATATAAGTGTTGTGACAAAGGTGCATCTGGCCAAAGCAGAGAGTGTAGGCTTGGGGGTGCCCATGAAATTTTAAACATATCCCAGAGACCAACACAGGATCTAGAAAAGAGTAAGTGCTCAATAAACGTTAACTGCATAGATGATGTACAGATGGATGGATGAGTAGATGGATGGGTGATAGGTGGGTGAGTGGGTGGGTGGGTGGATGAATGGTTGAAAGGAAGCATGCCTGGATGGATGGATGGTAGATGGGTGAGTGGGTGGGTGAACAGGTGGTTGAAAGGAAGGATGATTGGATGGACAGATAGAGATAGATGGGTGAGTGGGTACATGGTTGAAGGGAAGAATGATCAGATGGATGATAGGTGACTGGGCGGGTAGATGGATGGATGGTTGAAAGGAAAGATAGTTTGGATGGATGGATGGATGATAGATGAGTGAGCTGGCGGGTGGATGGGTGGAGAGTTGAAAGGAAGAATGGTTGGTTGCATGGATAGATAGGGATGATAGATGAGTGAGTGGCCAGGTAGATGGATGGATGGTTGACAGGATGGATGATTGGATGACTAAATGTTTGGATGGATGATAGATGGTGAGTGGGAAGGTAGATGGATGGATAGTTGAAAGGAAGGATGGATGGATGGATGGATGATAGATGGGTGAGTGGATAAGTGGATGGATGGGTGGTTGAAATGAAGGATGATTGGATGGATGGATGTATATATGGTTGGATGGATGGATGATAGATGGGTGGTTGAAAGGAAGGATGGTTGAATGGATGGATGGATGGATGGATGGATGGATGGATGGATGGATGGATAAATATTTCTCGAGTACCTACACTGCAATATTTATAGTAACTATCCATTTCCTGGTAGCTTTAAATGCCATACTTTCCTCCCCCCGCCCCCCACTTTTCCCTTTATTTTCTTCTTTCTATTCAGTCAACAAATAGTATTGGAAACCAACTCTGCAAATGTAATCATGAACAAAAAGCTGTTGCCCTAGAGCTTGCAGTGTTGTGGGGGAGACAAATACGAATGAAACAATTACATCAATAAATGGAAAACACTGTGGTAATTATTACAAAGTAGTGGCAGCCAGTCCTATATGAGCCTAGAAAAGGGAGGATTTGACATAGCCAGGGAGATCTAAGACTTCCTTGATGAGGTAAATGTTGAGTGAACACCTGAAGGACAGATAGGAGTTAAGGCGAAGGAAGGGAGAGAGTACCCATCAGAAAAACGAGCCTGGGGTACTCTTCCTTCTGGTGGGTGGGAACGTGGTGTGTGCATGCTTGGCTGGAGCAGGGAGAGCCTGAGGGGCCATGGAAAGAGATGGGCCGCCGGGCTTGGTGGCTCAGCCTGTAATCCCGCGCCTTTGGGAGGCTGAGATGAGTGGATTGCCTGAGCCCACGGGTTCGAGACCCACCTGGGCAGCGAGACCTCATCTCTACAATAAATCAAAAAATCAGCCGGGCGTGGTAGCGCATGCCTGTAATTCCGGCTACTTGGAAGGCTGAGGCGGAAGCATCGCTGGAGCCCGGCAGGTCGAGGCTGCGGTGGCCGGGAGTGGCCACTGCACTCCAGTCTGGGCGACAGAGTGAGACTCCAACTCAAAAAAAAAAAAAAAAAAGAGATGGGTCAAGAGAGCTTGAGGGACCAGAGTGGCAGAGACCTTAGGACCCCTGAAGGTTCCTCCTTTGTTCTGGGAACAACAGGATGATATGGGTAAGTTTTCAGATGGAGGATGAGGGTGATGATGGAGGAGACGCTTAGGTGGCTACTGCAGTGATCCAGGTAAGAGAGGATGTGACATGAGTGCAGGTGGTGGTGGTGAACTTCAGAGCAGAACATGAGCTTGCAAGCTCTATGGAAGGTAATGCAACAGGGCCAGGTGACAGATTCGGTTGGACCAGGGGGAGAGACAGCAAAGGTACCTACCAGGCTTCTGGCTTGTGCAACTGGAGGGGGAAACCCTGGAGGGACCACCCAGCAGGTTTGGGGTTGAGTTAAGGAACTATAAGATAATAGAGGAGGTATCAGATAAGCACTTGGCCAGATGGGGGGCTCAGTGGGATTCTTGCCACCTCCGCATAGCGAGGAAATGGAAGCCAGAGAGCTAATGTGATTCAGAGCTCTGCTATATGATGAGTGTGGTCTTGGTATATGCTAAGCAATGAACAACCTGTCTTCCAGAGACTGAAGCAGAGGATGTGGATAGCCCAGACAGTTCCACCTTGCCTTCCAACTGGCTCCCCCACCGGGACCATCAATTGGACATGACTGAAGAGGAACCAGATGGGGCCATTAGGAATCTGGAGGCTGAGGAAGCTGAAGAAAACTCCCCAAGGTCAGGGTCCGAGACTGGTCTCAGCTCTGAGGGCAACGGAAAGACCAGCCCCATGGCTCTTGGGCAGGGGTGGGCCAGGGGCTGGGTGGCCTCCAACAAACAAACCGGCGGAAGCAAACTTTCAGAACATTCTGAAGCCAACCCATCTGTTGAGCTCAGCCCCACAAGGTCCTGGAGCAGCGGAACTGTGAGCCTCGACCACCCTAGTGACAGCCTTGACTCCACCTGGGAAGGAGAGACTGACGTCCCCCAGCCCGCTGCCCTGGCAGAGACCTTGCCACAGAGCCCCAGCCTCCACCTCCTACACCCAGATGACAGAACTGGAGGCAGTGTTGCTCGGGCAACCCCCGCAGAGTTCCAGGACTCCTCGGTACCCCCATCCCAGAGCCCCCAGTGCGCTGCACATAGATGGAGGAGAGGAACCACCAGCCTCTCCCACCCCCAGCCCAAGGACCAAACCCAGAAGCCAACAAAGACATCACCTAAGCCGCTCCCTTCCCGTTTCACCGGCTCCATCAGCCCCCTGAATCCTCCATCTAGGCTAGCTTGGCAGGGCAGGCGGCCGCCCAGGCAGGGAGCCACTCTGGCTGGCCGCTCCTCTTCTGATACTTCCAAGTATGGCCGGGGACAGCTGAACTACCCACTCCCTGACTTCTCCAAGGTGGGGCCCCGCGTGAGGTTCCCCAAAGATGAGAGCTACCGGCCCCCCAAGTCCAGAAGCCACAACAAGCAGCCTCAGGGCCCTACCAGGCCCCTCATCTTCAAGTCACCGGCAGAGATTGTACGGGAAGTGCTGTTGAGCAGTGGAGAAGCAGCCGTGGCGAAGGACCCACCTTCTGCCCACTCTACCACCACAGTTCCCCAAGAGTTTCAGACACCCGAACAAGCCACTGAGCTGGTCCATCAGCTCCAGGTGAGCAGGACCCACGTCTTTGGGTGTGTCTCCAAGGCACCTTTTGGCCTAGAATGGAGGCTTTTAGGGGTGGGGAGGCCCGGGGTCTGGGACCGGGGCCTCCTGCTGGTGGAGGCAGGGTGTACCCAGGCCCTAAGATAGACCCAAGCCCTTTGGCTCAAAAAGAACAGTGATTGTGCTCATGGGTCAAGGATGATCTAATGTCTGTTGGCTTTCAACTTCTACCATTAAAAAAATTCAGACATATACAAGAGAGAAAATAATGTAATAAGTTCCCACTACCCACCACCCAGCATTCACAATTAACCACTCCTGACAACACTTTTCATCTGTGGCCTTACTTCTCCCCACCCACGCCCCACTGGAGTATTCCAAAGGAATATTTCAGACATCTAATCATTTTATCTAAAAGCACTTTAGTGTGTATATGTCTAAAGATGCAGACCCTGTTTTAAACCCAATCATGATATCACGATCATACCTGTACATTCATGCTAATTCTTAGGTATGACACCAGTGTTCAGATCTCTCCTTGTGTATCCTAAGTGGCTTGTTCATTTTGGTTAGTGTGAGTCAGGATCTGTACTTGTCTCGTGTATTGCATTTGGTCAGTGTTCAGTGAACCTTTCGTGTCTCTCCTCCCCCTCTTTGTTTGCTGCTGCTGCTGCTGCTTCTTCTTTTTTTTTTTTTTTTGCTTTTTTTTTTCAAGTTTCTTTTACTCTGTTTTTTCTCCCTCCTTCTTCTTCCTTGCAACTTACTTGTTGAGGAAGTTAGTCTGCCCCATAGAGGAGCTGCCCACATCCTAGGCTTTGTGGTGTCCCTTCAAGCCTCCCCTTGCCCTCTCTTTTTCTTGGTACTAGTAGTGATTTAGCAGCCACTGATGGTCATCGCTTTAATCCAGGCCTTCGTTTGGGGTGACAGAATGGTAGTATGACAATGCTCTCACTCCGTCTATGTTACTTGCCAGAAATCCTCTAAAAAGTAAACATTTTCCTGGTCAACTCTTTGGTTAGCAGGTTCTTGTTTGTATGGGAAAGACAAGGGATGCTCCTTTCTGTCCTCCTAGTTGGTTGTTTTCAGAGCAATGAGTCAGCTCCCTTGTGTCCGTCACAGGGGACTATGACATTTGCTTTTGCTTTTTTCCCTGTGACGACTTGTTTTAATAAAGTTCTTCGGGTTTGTTTAAGGTGATTGACTCTGAGTTGGTGGAACTGTTTTCAAGTCTCCTGTTTTTCTACTGTGGAACTCTTGGGCGATTCGTTCAATCGGACATTAAAAAATACCTCTGAAGCATTGACTATAGAGCAGTAAGGAAGACAGATATGGCCTCATCCTGCAGAGTTGATAGACGGCAGGGAGGGGGGAAGTAAAATCGTGGCAGCCTTGTGTGATGGAAGTCATGCATCGAGGTAGACCAACCTCCCTTCAGACTCACAGTTGGGACTGGTAGACCAGTTGTCCTGCTGCCTCTGACTCTGGAATTTGGTGTTGAAGTCTGCATTGCATGTGAGCCTGAAACTATCTGTTCAACCCCCACCACCGAGGAACCCAGAAGCCCCCATGGGGGGGTCTGCCTGCCAGGATCTCACAGACAGGAGGCGTGTGCTGTGTAACTGTGTTGCTCTCCATTTCCTGCAGGAGGACTACCACAAGCTTCTCACCAAGTATGCCGAGGCCGAGAACACCATCGACCAGCTACGCCTTGGGGCCAAGGTACCAGGCTGGGATAGGGGGAGACATGGGCCCGGGATGACTAGGAGGTGACACCTTCCCCTAGTCCTAGAGAATGGCCACTGCCCCCTGCATCCTTTGAGTCCCTGGCAACAGTGGAACCTCAGTTCTCGTTCTACCCCAAGGTACCCCTGTGGCTGTCTCCTTTACCGTCGATTGAGTGCCCGAATTTCACCAGGAGCTCTCGCCTTCTAGATGGGCTCTGGAGTACAACCACCTGGGTTCAACTTCTGCCTCTGTTACTAACCAGCTATGTGACCTTAAGGAAGTTATTTGGGCCCTCTTTGCTGCTTCCTTGAGTAGCACAGAATTTCTACTCAGCCCCTGATTCTTGTTTTCAGGGCCTGATTCTTCCATCCCCACCGCCTCACCCACAGCCCCTCTCCTGGACTCCCTATGAGGCAGGGGGAATGGGGAGGGGGAACCCACCACCCACCCCAGTCCCCACCGTGTCTTGGGGGATAGCTGTGAATTCTGCACTCGGAACCTTCCTCTTTTCTGAGTGAGACAGGAAGTGAGACCTGTTGTGGCCCCTCGTGGCTTCCTGTTTTCTCTGTAGCCCCCTCTTGCCCCATCAAGTAGCAGTGGAGGAGGGGGTGGGAGCTGAGGTGCAGAGACACAGACACCCCCGCCCCCCATCCCGCCTCTGTCATGCTCCCTGACCCCTCCCCCCACCAAGGCTGTTGCTGTCAACATCTAAAGGTGCTTGGGGCACATGGGAGGCGCCTTGGTGAGGAAACAGAAAGAGGCCTGCTCTGGGACCAGGAGACTCTCTCCCACCCCTCCCACCTCATTCAGCCTGTTGATAAATGGGGGCTGATCAGACCTTCCTCCTGGGCCCTAAGGAAGCTCCTTCCAGCTCTCTGAACTGCTGAGCCAGATCCAGGGACAGAAAGGGCAGAGGAGTAGGGGAGGGGAGCAGAGGGGGGGCTCAATGGGCCATCCTTTCTGGGGAAAATCACACTCTCCTGGCTGCAGACACCTAGAAGGTCTGAGGAGAGAGGAACTGGTCATCAGGCCCAAACCCTTCAGCTTTCCCATTTTACAGACTGGGAAACTGGGGCCCCAGTGTGGGTAGAGGCTGCTGAAGGTCATGGAGGGTCAGGGCTGGAGGCTTGGAGCGTTCCTGCCTCCCTCTCTCCCTTCCTTCCTGTCCTCGTGTAAGGGTAGAGTCAGGATGAGGAAAGCACTCACCTGGTGCTCAGCAGGCACTTCATGAGAGTTGGGGAATACTGTTACTATAAAGATGTTTTGTGAGCGCCAGGCACAGTGCAGGCAAAGGTGGACATGGGAGCATGGCGGTGGTGCCTCCTCGTGGGTGCCGCTGGCCTCCCAGGACTCAGGACCTTCCTGTGAACAGTCACCCAGGCCAGCCTGGCACACAGGCCCTGGCTCATGAGTGTGTGTGTGTGTGTGTGTGTGTGTGTGTGTGTGTGTGTGTGTGTGTGTGCCGCAGGAGGGAGAGTGGGAAGGGTTCGGCACCGCTTCCTGGGAAAATGAGTGCTTGGCTGAGGGCTGTCCCTAAGACAAAAGGAGCACAGTTTAGCTGAACTCTGCTGAGGCAGGATGACTCTCTCCCCTCATAACAGTCTCACAGCTGCCCTGGGGGAGCAATACAGGGCAGAAGAGAACAAGGGACCCCAGAGCTGGTAGGGGACTCGCCTGGGTCCCTCGGGGCCTGAGGGTCACTGCATTCCAGCCTCCCGAGCTTCTTCCTTCTGTCCAGGACTCTGTGCATGCTACCCTGAAGGCTCAGGAGACCCAGGGGTGGTATCCTGCTGAGATCCCTCGTAGGAAGCCCAGGTCACAGAGACCGTTCTGCCCCTCTGGCTGGGCAGCCAGGCAAACATGACTTTCCCGGTCCTGCTGAGTCCCTTCACTCTGGTCAGAGCCCACAAAAGGAGGCATGGATGTACCTGGGAGGGAGCTGGGCTGCTGCCCTGGATACCCAGGCCAGGCTCAGTGGGTGGGTGGCTGGGTGGGCAGCAATAGGTGAGCCCACGAGAGGGAGACAACATTCGCTGAGTAGCAAAAGGGGCCAGGCCCCAGCCTAACAGTCACCTCTCTCTCTCTCTCTCTCTCTCTCTCTCTCTCTCTCTTCTCTCTTTGAGATAGGATCTGACTCTGTTAGGTTGAAGTGCACCAGCACGATCATAGCTCACTTTAGCCTCCAACTCCTGGGCTCGGGCAACCTCCTGCCTCAGCCTCCTGAGTAGCTAGGACTACAGACCTGCACCACCATGCCCAGCTAATGTGTTTCAATTTTTTGTAGAAATGGGGGCTTGCTATGTTGCCCAGGCTGGTCTTGAACTCCTGGCCTCAAGTGATCCTCCCGCCTTGGCCTTCCAAAGAGCTGGGGTTACAGGTGTGACCCACTGTGCCCTGCCAAGGTCAGCTCATTTGATCCTCTCTACATGCAGACACTGAGGCTCAACCAGTTTCTGAAGCTGTTCTGAAGCTGTGAGATGTTGCTTAGCATCCCACAGCTGGTGAAAGAGGTAAAGCTGGGACTTAAATGGTGTTCTTCACCCCATGCTGGGTAGGTCTGACTCAGGCCCTGGCACTGGGTGTGGTGAGAGACAGGTAGATGGTGGTTATAGTAGTAAGAATGGTAGTGTGATGTTTACTGGCTGCTGTCCTAGGCACCTGGCAGTTGGGAAAGAGGTAAAGTCACTTGCCTAAGATCAAAAAAGCTTCAAACCAACAATGAAGCTCTGAAACCCACCATTAACACCACACTCTCTAGCAGATCTAAACTGACTACCCAGGATCTGCAGGTGGGGGCTGAGCATGGTGTCCCTTGGCCTGGCCTGGGACACCAGTGGATCTGGAGCCAGGGGCCTGGGGTGAGAGCAGGCAGCTGGCTGTGGGCCTGGGCGCCAGGCTGATCCCAAGGCACTGGCAGCCTCTGTTCTCTGAGTGGGCCTCTGGCCTGAGTTCATGGTGATCTCACTGCATTTGCAGCCCTTTTGCCACCTTCCCCCAACCCCGTTCCCCCATTTCAGCTGCAGAGGGATCTGGGAGAGCTGAGGTGACCAGAAATTACCCCAGAAAGAATGAGGGGGACAATGTGAAACCACCTTTCTCAGCATGTTCTGTTAGCCACTAGTGGGTCCAGAAGTCCCCATGGGGATGGGGGTGCGGAAGGCTTCTGGGTTGAAAGGAGTTGGGGAGACACTCCTGCTTCCTCTGCCCCTCCCTTCCTGCCCCATTCATAAAGCCCATTAGCATTTTAAAGGCTGCAAGAAATCCATCTGTGCATGGAATATTCATTTGTTTAACCCAGTGTTTCCCAAACTCCCTGGCCCACCCACCACCGAAACCCCCCAGGGAGCTAATCCTGCCTAGCGAGCGCCTTGGGACACCCTGGCTTACTAGGGTGCCTTAGCTCCCTGGAGTAGGCTGGGCTGTGTCCAGGGAGACAGGTCCTGGGAGGGAAAGGCCTGAGCAGCCAGCGGTACCCACCCCTCCCTCTGCTTCACATGGCTTCCTGGGCATCTGCTCAGGCATTTGGTTTCTCCACTTCATGCTCCTCTTTGATGCCTCAAACAAAGGGGCCTCCTGGCTTCCCTGGCACATCCCAGCTCCCTCGCATGGGAGCTGCCAGTGCCTGTCGCTCCCCAGGTGGGACCTGAGACTGAGGGAGAGGCTAGGGGAGGCAAATGCGTCAGAAGGCTGGGCTTCCCCTGAGATTTGGGTCACCACAGGAGGAGAGGGGTGCTGATGGGAAAGCCGCCACAGGCGGGTCTGAGCAGATGGCATGGGGATTATTAAAATCCAGCTTTGTTCTCAACTAGTGAGGTTCGTCCTGAGAGAAGGGGGGCAGCAGGGGCCAAGCCACACCAGGAAGAGATTTTTTGGCCAAGGCCAGGAACTGAAAAACAGTTTTAAAAAGTCTTCTTGCCTGGGGTCCAGGGAGCCTCCTCCCCAAGCCCCACCCTAACTGCCCACTCCCAACCTTGGAGCATCTGGGGGCAGTTGAGATAACCCACCTGACATCGTGATGTGCAGATGCCACAGAGGCAGAGTGTATCTTTTCCGGGGACCTGCCTTCACGGTGGCTGATGATAGCGATGGTGACGTTACAATGGTGATGACAATGATCGTGATGTGGTGATGATAATATTATGGTGACAATGATGATGCTGATGATATGGTGATGGCAGTGATGATGTGATGATGATGACAATGGGATGGTGTTGGTGATACTGATGGTGATGAGGATGATGATGTGGTGGTGGTTAATGGTGATGAATTACGGGTAGTGATTGCGTTTACTGAGCACTTACTTTGTGCACAGAGAGATTAATTAAGTCTCAAGGTGTGCAGTGGTGAAGTCTGGACATGAGCTTGGGCTCTGACTGTGGAGCTCACAGGCTAAGCCAGAGTGGGCAAACTTTCTTGGTAAAGGAGCAGATGGTGCATATTTCAGTTCCGTTGGGCCATGCAGCCTGTCACAGCTACCCAACTCTGCTGCCAGAGCAGGAAAGCAACCACAGACAATACATAAGCAAATAGACCAATAAAGTCCTATTGACAAAAACAGACTGTAGTCTTCCAAACTCTGTACTCAGCCGTTGTACGGTACATGGTTTTTCTCTGCTTTTGAGCTTTAAATGTCTTTCCTTGGTCATCTGCCTGGCTCCAGACTGCTCCCTCACAAACTGGGCCGTTTGCCATATTAAATCCATCCTCAAATGATAGAGATCAGCTACAAATGACACATTAGCTTGTTCACTCATTCATTTAAATAGCCATTAGTTGCTAATATTATCAATGTAACAATAGTTGCTGGAAATATTTATATTTGTTATCAAGAAATAATTATATGCTATATATTATAAATATATTAATGACAGTATTATAAATATAACAAATATTGTTAATACAAAGTATTATGAATACTTGAAAATCAGCCAGGTATGGTGTCTCATGCTATAATCCCAACGCTTTGGGAGGCTGAAGCAGAAGGATCAGTTTGAGGGCAGGAGTTTGAGACCAGTCTGGGCAATATAGTGTACCTCATCTCTACAAAAAGTAGAAAAAAAATTAGCTGGACGTGGTGGTGCATGCCTGTAGTCCCAGCTATTTGGGAGGCTGAGATGGGAAGATAGCTTGAGCCCAGGAGATCAAGGCTGCAGTGAGCTATTATTGCATCAGCCTGGGTGACAGAACAAGATCCTATCTTAAAAAAAAAGGGGGGGAAACCATAGACTTTGAAGGCAGATAGAGCAGTATTATAATCCTTACCCAAGGACCTATCAGCTAAGAAATTTGGTTAAATGACTAAACTCTGAGTCTCAGTTATTTTCTTCTCTAAGATGGGTATGATGGTCCCCGTCCTGCCTCCCTCTCAGGACAGCCATAAGAGAAAATGAGAAAATAAGAGGCCATGAAGCCCTCGCCCAGTGCTTGGCCCCCACCCAGGGCTCCACTGGGAGGCAGTATTGATCACGATGAGGCATGTTTGTCAACTCCTGAAGGAAGCAACGAGTGAAAAGCAGATCTTTCTGGCAGTGGGCTGCCCGGCTGACTGGGCTCTGCCCTCTCCCCTCTCCCACAGGTGAACCTATACTCGGACCCGCCCCAGCCCAGCCATGGTGTCCACGCAGGAACGGTGCCCCAGGGGACCAAGGTCTTAGCCTTCACCATTCCACAACCCCGCTCCGCACAGTGGTGGCCGGGCCCCGCCGAGGACCCCCGGGCCTCTGAGGCCTCAGGTGAGGCTGGGAGACTAGAAGCCGTGGTTCTGCCTGTGAGTCTGCTCTGGGTGGGGGCTCAGCTCACCTGGGGAGGGCACTGGCCAGGCCAGGGAAGGAGGGGGGCAAGGACCGCCCTGGGCTCTTTGACGTGAAGTCAAACAGAGATGTGGAAAGCGTCCTGCTTCGAGCCAGAGCAGCCTGGGGGAAGCCCTGGCTCTGCCACTTGGCATCTTGGTGACCTGGGATGACCTGGATAACAAAGAACATTGTCCTTGGGGAGCCCACATCAGGGCCGGCCCCTGTACTCAGCCTTGACACGTGAGACTTCAGTTAATCCCCACATCAACCTGCCTGGCAAGGTACATACCGTTGTTACCCCAGTTAAGAAGAAGTCTGAAGATCACACAGCTACAAGGGGGAGGGTCAGGATTTGAACCCAGGTCTTCCTGAGTTACAGCCCACACTGTTGACCGGGATCTCAGAGGCCTGGCATGGCCTGCGGCTCCTAGCTATGTGATCAGAGCAGATCTGAACCTTGTTCTCTCCTGTAAATGGGGGCAATGCTCTGCCGGGCCCACTTCCATGGGCTAGCGTGAAGACCGCACAGAACAACGGGACTGTAACTTGGTGCTGCAGGTAGTGGTTTTGAGCTGCAGCCCCGGGAAGCACTGTCCTTGGCCCCATGTCTTAGCATTTGTGTCTTTCAGGGTGGGCATCGACTCGAGGAGACCTGAGCCCCTCCTCGCCCACCAGCACGCCCGCCCCAGGGAGGCCTTTGGAGAACCAGGGCATCACCGAGGACCAGCCCTCTGCTGAGTGGACCCAGGCACTGGCCTCTCAGGCCAGCCAGTTCCTGGCCAAGGTGGGTGGGAATCCCAGCTCTGCCCCGTGAGATTTCGCTCGCCGGAAGGAATCAGAGCCTCTGGCTGCCCAGGCGAGAGGCCGTCTGGGAGAGACACCCTTCCCTGTCTCAGAAACTGGAGCTGCTCCCTGATTTTCAAAGCCACATGGCCCCAGCCTCCTCCTCGTCACCAGTGCTAGGTTCAGCCCTACTATGGGCATTGTATCTCCTCAGAATCCCTTCGGTTGTGCCAGAAAGCATCTCCTGGTGGGCTCTCAGGAGACTCCATTCCTCTTGGATCCTGGAGGTTAGCAGAATCTCCACTCAGCCTTTTCCTCTTCAGGATGAATCACCCTATTTTCTTCATTGCATTTTATTTAGAAGTCAATTCTCAGTTACCTCTCCAAGGGCCTTTATCTTTTCATCACACAGTCCAAGGAACTGTGAGTTGTTTTGTGGGTCTACTTTTATCTACTCATTGACCATCTTCCAAAAGTGCTTTAAAGCTCCTTGTAAAGATGCATGTTTTAACTTTATTCTGAAAATAGAAGTGAGGAAACCGAGGCATAAGGGAAATAAGGGAAGAACAAAATTAATTAACTTAGGGTAAAGGTAGTAAACAAAATGTGCTGTTGGACCCTGAGCACTTTAACAGAGTCACTTGTTTAGCTTTGAGCTTCCTAGTTGCCAACGCAAAAAGGGAAATGCAATAGTTACATGCACTGCTATGTCCATAACGCAAGTTCCTTCAGAGAAACACCACCATTCTTTACTTTTTCTTTCTTTCTTTCTTTTTTCTTTCTTTCTTTCTTTCTTTCTTTTGGTGACAGTTTTATTGAGATATAATTCACATGCCATACACTCATTTAATGGGTGTGCTTCAGTAGTTTTTAGTATATTCACAGTTCATGCAATCATCACCACAATCAGTTTTAGAACATTTTTATCACCCAGTAAGAAAGCCCATGTCTATCAAGCAGTCACTCCTGTTCCCTCTTCTCCCTGCCTCTGACAGCTGCTCCTCTGTGTTCCCTCTTTGTGGCTTGCCAGTCCTGGACATCTCGTATAAAGAGATCTGGACAACGTCCTCTCATGTCTGACTTCTCCCATGTGGCGTTTTGAGGGCTCCTCCATGCTAGAGCATCCTGCACCAGTGCATCGTTCCTTTTCATCACACCCATTCTTGGTCCTGTACGGGAGTGGCATTTCTTGGACTTATGTGTGTCCGTAAAATAAAACAAAGCCGAGTCCTCACACTGAGCAGGAACGGGGGTGCCAGCTGACCCCTGATGATCCAGGCGCTGTCTGGCCCAGGAGCCACTGGCCACATGTGGCTGTTGAGTACTCAACATAGAATGTCCCTAGTTGAGACATGCTGTGAGTGTCAAACACACACCAGATTTCAAAGACTTGGTGCAAAGAAAAAATGTAAGATATCCCCCTGATAATTTCTTTATAGTGATTATATGTTGATATGATATTTAGGGTTAAATAAAGTACATTATTAAAATTAATT
Organism: Carlito syrichta; assembly: GCF_000164805.1. Lineage (NCBI taxonomy): Eukaryota > Metazoa > Chordata > Mammalia > Primates > Tarsiidae > Carlito > Carlito syrichta. The sequence continues at coordinate 346,135 of NW_007246964.1, forward strand.
TCACTTGTTTCTTTTTGCCTTTGTGAACGTGGCTACCAGGAAATCTTAAATTGCACATGTAGCTCATATTACATTTCTAGCTCACATATTAGATAAATGATATAATATTATAGCATATCAATGTCTATTTTATTTTTCAACGCTTTCCTAAAAAAGAACCACAAATCATCCTTTGCCCTTTTTTTCCTAATTAAAAATAATTTTGAGGCCGAGTGTGATGGCTCGTGCATTTAATCCCAGCACTTTGGGAGGCCAAGGCGGAAGAATTGCTTGAGGCCAGGAGTTTGAGACCAGCCTGGGCAGCATAGCGAGACTTCATCTCTACAAAAAAAAAATTTTTTTAAATGAGCAGGGCATGGTGGCGGATGCTTATAGTCCCAGCTATTCAGGAGGCTGAGGTGAAAGGATCACCTGAGCCCAGAAAGTTGAGTCTCAGTGAGCCATGATTGTGCCACTACGCTCCAGCCTGGGCACCTGACTCAAAAAAAAATTTTTTTGAGACGTACATGGTAATAGATGCACACTATAAAGACCTTCACACAGTATAAGGGCATGTTCAGCAAAAAATAAGTCTTCCACCTGTGCAAAAATGTTCGATGCACACACATGCATTTATAGAAATGTTGCAGAAGTGTATAAGCTATACTGTACCTTGACTTTTTAAATATCCTACATTTGAATAGGTTACAAAATACACACAGTAGAAAATATCCCCCTTTCCTGTCTTCCACCTAGCCAGTTCTCCCCAGAAGCAAGTAATGTTTGGGTTTCTCGAATCCTTCTAGAATTAACTTATACAAGCAAATGTGTTTACATGTTCCCTTTTTACTTCCTGTCTCTTTTGTCCACATGATAGCATGCTATCAACACTGTCCTGTACCTTGATTTGACACTGAAAAAATAAATGTTGTAGGCATTTATGTCTTAGAGCATGCAGCTGCCCCTTCCTCTTGTTGGTGGCTACATACTATTCCAGACAGGCATTTTTCTTGTCCCCTCCTTTCCATCCATGCTGCAAGAAACATCCTGGCTTATAGGTCTTCAGGCACATGTGTGAGTGTGCCATGTGGTCTATCAATTCCTGCATGCTCCACTCTGATTTTTCCTGAGGCCACCTTGGCTGAGGCCAGTCTGTGTCTAACACCCCTATCCCCATGCTTGATAGAAACGCCACATCCTGAGGCCAGACCCAGCCTCTGTACCAAAGCACAAATGGGGCTGAGGGTGGGCATCTGCCGGTCTGGACTAATAGAGCTATTTCTTTCCCCTTTCTCAAAGGTGGAGTCCTTTGAAAGACTGATGCAGGCGGGACAGCTCACACCCCAGGACCAACTCAAGGTAACGCCCGTTTCAGGAGATGCCCATGGAGCTGCCAGATGGGGCTGTCTTTCATAGCTGAGTCTCTGAAGTCTCTTCTGCCACAGAACAGACCCAGAGAATTGCAGACACAGTGTCTCCTTTTAGAGCAAACAGCTCCTGCCTGCTTCCCATGACAATGATCATTGTGTCACAGTAGTTACCACTTGTTAAGCAGTGATGGTGGCATTCCAGGCACCGTGGGAAACCTTAGAATACAGTGTTTTTTCTGTCATCACCAAAACCCCGCAAGGCACTCCGGGTGTGGTAGCTAACACCTGTATCCCAGCACTCTGGGAGGCCGAAGCAGGAGGATCTCTTGAGCCCAGGAGTTCAAGACCAGCCTGGGCTACATAGCGAGACCTCATCTCTACAAAATGTCAGGAAAAAAAAAATTTAGCCGGGCACGGTGGTGCATGCCTGTAGTCCCAGCTGCTTGGGAGATTGAGGCGGAAAGATTGCCTGAGCCCAGGAGGTTCAGACTGCGGTGGACCTTGATTATGCCACTGCACTCCAGCCTGGGCAACAGTGAGACCCCAATTATAAAAAGGATTGGCAGGGAAGAGACCCTTACTAGAACATTATTTGAGTTTGAGATCACTGTAGTTGATGTACGATTTAGATTCCTGCCATATCGCCAGGGTCCTGGTAGAGAACAGGTGGAGCTCTCAAAGCTGTGAGTGTAGGGTTCAAAGGAAGGGACTGTCACACAGTGTAGGCAGCTTCAGGGGACCCCGCAAGGACCAGGAACCCCAGGAAGTAACAGCCGTGGAGCTGTTTCTATCCTCAAGTCTTATTCCTCCTGCTCTGGGATCTCTGGCAGGTCCTCCCATTAGACCCAACAGGAAGCCAGTGGGTCGGGAGGCCCCCATGCTCAGCACAGAGCAGGGTGGGGAACAGCTAAGGGAAGACCTGGAGGGGCAAACGCCACACACCCAGTTTATAAAAATGTGTTATGGCAGGAATATGTTCCTGTGTGAATATCACATACATTTTCCAGTTATATGATGTGTGACGTGTACTGTATCAAGTGGGTGATCCAGGCCCTTGAGAATTAAAACCATTCGTTTTCTCCCTCCCTGTCCTAACTCCCCCATGTCCAGGGAGACTGAGGGCTTTTGGAAGGTCGGGTGTGGCTGAGGCCTGGATTCTAGCCTGTTCCTGGCTTCTAGCCGACCTCAGAATCGCCCAGGATATGGATGGCAAGGAGACAGGGATGAGGACCCCGCCTCCTGTCGTGTTTCCGGTGGGAGGCCGGCAGAGCAGGGGGACCATGAGTTCCGGAGCCAGGACACCTGGGTCCACATTTGGACCCTACAACTCACTCACCCTGTGGTCTTCACCAGCTTAAATGGCCTATCTGTGCCTCCGTTTTCTCCTTTTTTAGACCAAGATGGTAAATGACCCCTCTCGTTATGTTTGTGTTGAAGATTAAGTGACTAACGCTTTAAGTGCCAAGCGCTTTAGCACTGGGCCTAGAAACTCAGCCAGCATTCGTCCTCGTCTCCATAGTCTGATGGTGATAACATCTTCTGTCTTGATGTTCTTTAAGGGTTCTGGAGGAGAATGACTAACTTTCTGGAGCCCACGGCTTTGCAAATCAAGAATGGGGCTCCAGGATCTCTCAAAGACTAAGTCCTGATAGGGACATAGTGATAGTATATTTGACCACTGTGACTGTCATGGTGCATCAGGCTCCTTATAAGTCTCCTGAGGAAGGCCCGGCACCCTCTGGAGCTTCTGCTGTGCCTGTCTGATGGCAGAGAGTTTGATCACAGCAGGCAGCTTCCAAAGGTTCCACCCAGCCTCCGTCTCCCGTGGCCTTCTGCGAGCCCTCTCATCCACTGTGTCTGCAGGGACAGGGCCCGTAGGGGCTGAGCACTCAGGTCTCCCTGGCCTGGTCTGGTTTCAGGGCTTCCGGCGGCTGAAGGCTGCCCACGCGGCCCTGGAGGAGGAGTACTTACAGGCCTGTAGAGCGAGTCCCTGTGCCCAGAAGCTTGCTGGCTCCAAGGGAATGCCTGGAGAATTTGATCCCAGCAGGTACGTGCTGTGGAGGGAGGCCAAGAATCACAGAAGGGACAGACCCCTGGGTTTCCTCGGCCTCCAGGAGGGAGGCACTTTGCCCTCATAACTTGCACTCAAGGGAGCAGAGAAATCCTATCCCAATGAGCAACATACCCAGAGATTTGTGTTCCTTTGAATGCGCCGCAATGAGAAGACACTTTGCAAATAAGAACTGAAACCCTCGTTGGCTAATAGGGAAACTGAGACCAGAGGGAAGCAAGATTTATCTAAGGTCCATGGCCTGTGGATGGTGGAGGGAACTTAGGCTTCCTAACTCCCCATGGAGTCATCTTTTATTTTGTTCTATTTTGAGTTCTCAGCATCATCTAACTGACCCTAAATGGGCATTCCCTGGGATCTCTGTTCTGACACCTGGCCTCCTGAGCTGACCTGATGTAGCTGCCATCCCAGGTTCTTGGTGCTGATGTTTCTCCATTCCAGGGAGCTGGAGGCAGAGATATACCAACTGGGAGCTTTCCTGGAAGAGCTGAAGGACCACATGGACCAGCCCCAAGATGAGCCTGAGCCGGCTGAGCCAGGCCCAGCTCTGGACAGCGCACTAGCCATGCCCTTTCCCCGCCCTCCTTCTGGACAAGCCCCCACACCTGCCGTCAAGATTCCCTACACTGAGGTACCTCTTTGCTCAACCAGATCGGCTGTTCCTCCTCTCATTTCTTCATTCATTAATTTCTTCACTATGATTTATGCAATGTGAACCATATGCCAAGACCCGTGACACATGGTCAGGATTCAGTGGAGTGGGGGACAGTGGGGACGTGGCCTCTGCCTTCACAGAGTTTTCTTAGAGTTGAACTAGTTACACAGTTATTTCATTAAAATTTTGATCAGGGCTCTGAAGGAGCATTATGAGGTTCTACAAGAGTAGATAACAGGGGACCATGCCTGAGCTTGGCAGGGAGGTCAAAGAAACATTGCCTGAAGAAGTCATGTTTAGATGAGATCTGAGGATAAATAGATGTTACTAGGTACAGAAGGAGAAAACCCATCCTGCAGGGAAAACAACTTGTGCAAAGGTCCTGTGGCTAGCATATGGAAAGCGAGGGGGGTATAATAATCTGAGATATGGCTGGAGAAGCAGACAGGGACCTGGTGATGTAGGGGCTTATCAGTCACATGGAGGCCATGATCGTAAACTCTGCCAGGTTTTCAGCAGGGGATGACATATGAGGTCTTGTGGTTAGATTTGTGGGATGCTGGGGAGGGGGCAGGACAGAGGGAGAGATATGCGTGGCCTTGAGAGAGGCTGAAAAGGTACTCTGAGAGGACAGGAGTGAGAGAGGGAGGGAGCCAGGGATGACCTCCAGGCTTGTAGTACTGCACAGATGATGGGGCAAGGCCTAGACAGGGCCATGCATGGAAGGGACTTTGTGGAGGTTCTCTCCAGCCCACACCACAGCACTCTGAGAGACAACTGTCTCTCCGTCTTACAGGTGAGCAAACAGAGTGTAGCATGGTCACACAGATGACAGCAGTGGAGTCTCTGTGTCTCCAGACTCCCGTTGCCTGTGCTTCAAAGATTTGTCTGTCTAGGATGCGGGCTGGAGAGAAGGCCCAGTGCATATACAGATGCTGGCGTGTACGTAGTAGCCGAGGTCTTGCTGACCAGGCATTTGGGGGAAGTCTTCTCACAATGTGCTCTGCCCTGGAGGGTGGGAAAACGCTAGCAGGCGGCATTGCATGCACCAACAGGGAAAGCCTGGGTGCATAGAATTGAGGATCCCTGCATGCCTGCAGTTAAGGTGTTGAGGGAGGCTGGGGTGGCTGGCTGGAATAGAAGATCAGGAGGGTTGATTCTGTAGGAAGTCTGGGTTCAAATCTCAGTTCTGTTCCTTGCTTCTGTGTGATTTGGGGCAAATCATTTGAGCCTCAGTTACCTGTCTAAAATGGATTTTGATAACCGTGCGTTCTGGTAGAATTGTGAAGTGACGTCTGTCTGGTGCCCGGTATATAGTAGGTGCTCAATTCATGACAACCAGTATTGAAATCATGCAGTCCATCCTCTGTTCTTTGCACACCCATGAGAGGGTGGTGGGCTCACTGAGCCTAATGTATTTCTTACTCTTCAGCACCCAGCACGAGCCTGGCATGAGGTGGGTGCTTAAAAGTGGTATTGAAGTATCTGCTGAATCTCTGCCCCTCCACCTTTCTGGCCCCAGCCCGCCGCCACCGCCACCACCACTGGCCCCTGCCCATCGCACGTGGATGTGGAGGTGCGCTCTGGCAGCAGCGGGGTGGAGGACAGGCCACGGGACCTCCCGGGCCCACTCAGGCACAAGGAGGTGCAGATGGAGCAGGATTTCCATGGCCTCCTGGAACGGTGAGTACACCGGGGTGTCTGGCAGCACCTGGACTTTGGCTGCCCTGCTGAACAGAGGTCACATCCCTCCATGCGTTCTTCTGCAGGTACCTGAGCGTGAAGTCTCTGCCGGAAGCCATGAGGACAGAGGAGGAGGAGGAAGAGGAAGGCCATAACCTGGAAGTTGACGGTCTGGCTCTGGCTCCAGGGAAGGCAGAGGCCACCAGGGTCCCCCCAAGGCAGCACCCAGCACAGGCTGAGAAGAGTCACGGGGCTCCCCTGGAGTAAGTCACTGAGTCCTACCTGCAGTATCCCATGCCACTCCAAAACCACAGGGGCGAGCATTGTCAGAGGGAGCTAGACAGGTCTTCACAGCTAAAATGTGGCCAGTTTGCCCTGCCTCTCTACGGTGGGGCTCATACACCACTGATCTGGGTGGTACAGGATGTGATTTTCAGTAGGACAGACACTGATTCTCCTCTTCAGTTTCTGACCTTCTAGGGACACTGAGGAGAAAGTCTTAGTTAGTGCTATTATGTCTGTAACACCTCTCTTGATCTTCCTTTGGAAAAAGAGTGAGAGCAAGAGAGAGTGGGGGAGGGAGAGAGAGAGAGAGAGACAGACACATACACAGAAAGAGAGGGAGAGACAGAAAGACAGAAGAGACAGAAAGAGAGACAGAGAAAGAGAGAAAGAGAAAAGAGAGACAGCACAGAGATAGAAAGCGAAAGACAGAGACAGAGAAAGAAAGAGACAGTGTGAGACAGAGAGCAACAGAGAGAAAGACAGAGAGTGAAAGACAGAGAGACAGTGCACAAGAGAGCATACAAACTGGCCTCTGGCCCAGAGCCTTTAGCAGGCAACTGAATCTATCTAGAATAGAATGATATTGTTTTTGGGTTTCTTATGTTTATTTTTGAAGTTGGCTTCTATTTGCGGTATGGCAGTCTGGTCTTCTGTGTATAACGGTGCCCTGAAGTCCCTCTGTGGATGGAAGTGTGTGGAAGTGGCTGCACTCGGGGGTGGTGTGCAGCTTCTGCAGCTGTGAAGCTGCCTTAACTCACCTGTTTTCACACTGTTTCCTCTGTGGTGTTTTGGGTGGGTCAATGTCAATGTAAAACGGCACCCGCATTTTACAGTTACAAAAAATGAGGTTCAGAGAGGGCTGCCTGGCTCACGGCAGGACTCAGGGGCCATGTTCTTCTCTTTCTCTGCCAGAGAGGCCATGGAACAGATGGTGTCTGTGAAGCCATCGGGCTTCCAGACCTCCCTGGCCAGAGATAGGCACATGCCGGGCCCGGGCAAGGCCAAGGCAGCGCCTCCAGGTCCCGGCATGCCACCCCAGCCTCCGGGCACCAAAACCGCAACCTCCCACCAGAGCAGCATGACCAGCCTGGAGGGAAGTGGCATCTCTGAGCGTCTTCCCCAGAAGTCTTTGCGCCAAGCTGGCAGACCCCATCTGGAGGTAAGTGTCCATGCTACACCCCGGGTTTCCTGAACTTCCTGCCCCTGGGCCTTTGCTTGTGCTGTTCCTTCTTGGAATGCCTGCTGCTCCTGTCCCAGCTCACCACAATCTGCCCGACACGCAGGGCTTCTGCCCGATGGCACCCTCAGCCCAGCCCTCTGCCCGAGCTCCCATTCCTCCTCTGAGAGCTCTAGCCCATTGCCTGTGCTTCTCTGAGCCTGCTCATCACAGCTGGGGCACGAGTTCTCCGCTCTGTGCTATTTGTGCTATTAGAGTGGCGATTCTTAAACTATAGTGGGGTCACAGCCCACTGTGGAAATGTGACTTATGCTGCACATCCTCTCACACACACCATGAGCCTGTGGCCGGGAGTCTCTGCCCTAGACTGTGAGCTCCCTGGGGGCAGGCCCCTGCGTGGTTCTGTGTATTCTTTGTGCTATGCTTTAGACCCAGTGGGGAGGAGCTTTGCACCTTTGATGGGTTTTGTTTTCCCAGTGCATTGGGCCTGAGCATCTCTACAGCCAGATAAGACCATGGTGTTCTAGACCCCACCGGGAGACCCTGGGAATGAGGCTCTCTCCTCCTCTCACTAGTCCCCATCTGCTCTGGCTACCACTCCTCAGGGAGGCAGGACTTGCCTAGGGTCCTCTGGGGATCGGAGTCCCTGCTGTTAGCCAGAGCCCTGTGCTGGGGTCCAAGGGCCTGGCTGTTAGAAGCTTCTGGAATGTGAAGCCCAGACCAGGACTTGGGAAGGGCTTCCCAGTGTGCCTGGGGCACATTCCTCAGACCAATGGGGACACCGCCTCTTTCAGGAGCCCTGGATGGTATCCCCTGAGACGGACAGTGGCTTTGTGGGCTCAGAAACCAGCAGAGTGTCACCCTTCACCCAGACCCCAGAGCACCGGCTCTCCCACAGCAGGTACTCTGGGACCCCACCATTGTCCCATTCGTGCCACGTCCCTGGGAATCAAAGATCCTGTGGTGTACCAGAACAGGATGGGATGGTCTGGGCATTCCTAGGCCCTCGTTGCATCCCCCAACAATGGCTGCTTTTTCCCATCTTATTGGTAGAGGAAACGGGTTCAGAGAGGACCAGCGACTCAGCAGCCTCACCCAATTAGCGGCAGACAGGAAATTAATATTGGTTGAGCATGTGAATGAATGAATGGGTGAATGAAAAAAACTCCAGGGAAGGCAGCGTGAGGTGAATAGAAGACGAGGCTGAGGGGCACTCAGGGTGGCCTTGTGGGTCCCAAAGGGATGGCAGAGGGCCGAGGGATGTGGGTGAAGGGTGGAATGATAGAGCCTCAGTGCAGACAGGCCTCCTCAGCTGGGTGCAGGCCCCATGGGAGGCCCACATGGCAACCCCAGGGTGCATGCGAAGAAGGGTTGGAGATTCTACTTCTCTTTATATATTCTGAAAAATAAATGGAGCTTTATCACTTTGATATGTAGGCTGGCAGGGGCACTGCTAGGCGGTTTATAAAGAGGCAGGTGTATAATGCGATGCGTCCTCAGAAACAGCATAGCCGGGGGTGCAGGGTCCTGAAGCCTGCGAGCTCACTGGGTCAGTGCATGCCAGGACTCAGATGTCACGGCCTGAGGCCTCTCTCTGTATGGCCTCCATGGGTTCCCCCTTCCACGATCCCCCAGCACCCCGGGAACATTATCCCAGCCCGCCACTGTGTCTGCGCCCCGGGATGGAGCCTCCTACCCCAAGGCCAGGGGTTCTTCGGTCCCCAGAAGAGCTGCCGAGCCTAGCACACCCAGGAGCCGAGCCCAGAGACACCCTTCCGGCTCCAGCAGGTCTCTCCGGCAGAGGGCGCCCAGCCACAGCCTGGAAGCAACATTGGCAACCCAGATGGGTGAGTGGTTGGGTCTGTGCTGCCTAGAACTTCACGGGCTCAAAAATCAAACACACAGAAAAAAATGTGTGTTGCCTTTGAGAATATGACATATTATCCAGGTTCATTGTGAGGCAATTTGAAATTACAGATGAGGTAGACAAAAGAGAACAAGAGAAAAAAAAAATGCCCTGGCTATATGGTCCTGCCTGTTGCTTCTGGGCTACAAACCTGTATAGTATGTTACTGTATGGAGTAACTAACTAACTACTAGGCATCTAAGAGGCTACAGGCTGTGCATCTAGGTTTGTGTGAGTGCACTCTGGGATATTTACATGACGAGGAAATTGCCCAGTGAGGCATTTCTCAGAACGTATCCCTGATGTCAAGTGATACATTACCTGTACTTAAAACAGAAATGGGATCATGTGATATGTGAATTTTTGGTATCCCCCTTTTCCTACTAAACACTGTATTATGAGCACTTTCCAGGTCTGTATCATCTCTCGTATATGATTACATTTTTGACCTTTAGAAAATATACATTATTTATTGAAATAGAACAAATTATGCAGGAAAGAACTGAAACTGATGAATTTTCACAAAGCAAACACAGACCAAGAAACTCACCAGGATCTAAACCCCAGAATCCCACTCAAGTCCCTTCTAGTCACTGTCGCCTCCCCGAATGTAACCACTGTTCTGATTTCTGATACCTTGAATTAGCTTTACCAGTTTTGAAGTTTTGTCATTTAAAATTTTAAATTTTTGCTGGGCTCGGTGACTCAGCCTCTAATCCCAGCACTTTGGGTGACTGAGGTGAGTGGATTGCCTGAACCTGCGGGTTCGAGACCAGTTCGGGCAACTTGGCGAGACCTTGTCTCTACAATAAACAAACTTAAAAATTAGCCAGGTGTGGTAGCGCGTGCCTGTAGTTCTGGCTACTTGGAAGACTGAGGCGGAAGGATTGCCGGAGCCCAGCAGGTTGACACTGGTGTGGCCATGAATGTGCTTCTGCACTCTAGCCTAGGCAACAGAGTGAGACTCCAATTCAAAAAAAAATTAAAATGTTATTTTTTTGTGACAGGGCCTCACTCTCTTACCCAGGCTGGAGTGCAGTGGTACAATCATAGCTCACTGCAGCCTCAAACACCTGAGCTCAAGCGATCCTCCTGCCTTAGCCTCCCAAGTAGCTGGAATTACAGGCTTGAGCCACCATGCCCGGCTCTAAAATTTTTTGAAAAATAAAGCCTTTTGTTTTGTTTTGAGTTGGAGTCTCACTCTGTCGGTCAGACTGGAGTGTAGTGGCCGCTCCCGGCCACCGCAGCCTCGACCTGCTGGGCTCCGGCGATCCTTCCGCCTCAGCCTTCCGAGTAGCCGGAATTACAGGCATGCACTACCACACCCGGCTGATTTTTTGATTGATTGTAGAGATGAGGTCTTGCTGCCCAGGCGGGTCTTGAACCCACGGGCTCAGGCAATCCACTCACCTCAGCCTCCCAAAGGCGCGGGATTACAGACTGAGCCACCAAGCCCGGCAAATAAAGCCTTTTATTTTAGAACAATTGTAGATTCATATGCAGTCGTAAGAAATAATACACAGAGATCCCATGTGCCTTTACTCAGTTTCCCCAATAATAACATCTTGCAGAACTGCAGTGCAGCATCACAGCCAGATGTTGACACTGATGCAGCTAAGATACAAAACATGTGCATCCTCACAGGACCTTGTGGTTGCCCTTTTAAAGGCACACTCATGCTCCTCCCGCCCTACCCCTTTGTTAGCACCTAGTAACCACCAATCTGTTCTCCATATCCATAATTTGATCATTTCAAGAATGTTCTATAAATAGAATCATATGACATGTAACCTTTGGGGATTGGCTTTTTCTGCTCAGCATAATTCTCTGGAGATTTCTCTGGATTGTTTTACGTATCAGTCGTTTGTTCCTTTCTGTATTGCTGAATTAAGAATTCCAAGGAGTTTATTGCTTTTAATGCGTGAGCCAGGTTAATGACTTCTAACCTTTAGTCGCCCATCCCATGGAGAGGCGAGTTAAAGGTCGTTAGTGCTCTCCCAGAAACACATTCATTTGGAAAAGTGTGACTGTAATTTCAGAGAGGCACGGAGGCTCTGAAGCCAGTTCCACACCACATGGCGAGATGGTGACAGACTCTGGGGGCCCCAAGTGAAGGGGCACTTAGCTCTTTGCAGGAGAAGCTAAGACTTGGGTTGGATGGTGTCATGGTGGGTGGAAGGAAGGGTTCTGGCTGGAAGCGGCTCAGAAGGTCCCGCTCAGCAGCCTACTTCCCACCAGGTTTTCTGGTTTTGAGGTCAGCGGGTCATGGGCCTCATCAGGAACTTCATTTGTGACCTCAAACTGGGCACCATCCCTCCATTCCCCCATCCCCACATCATCCCACCCACACAGATTTGAGCTTTGGGGTCCTCCCAGCTCAGACTCACTCAGGTCTCACTTTGCCTCCCTAGCATCCCCCGGCTCAGAGTTCGAGAGGCACAAGCGGATTTCTGAACTTCTCCTCCCCAGCAGGACAATCAGCCCGCCCCCTACCCCGGCCCCTGCAGCTGCCCCTCTGCCCGGTGGGCCGACAGAGATCACCCCCAACCTCCTGCTCACCAGGGCAGGGCGAGAGTAAGTAAGAGACTTGGGTTCTGGGGATCCAAACTCTCCGTGCGGACGGAAACGAGATGCTGTGGGTTAGAGCTGGAGCCTACCTGGCTCTCACAGCTGCTGGTGGTTGTGCTGGGAGCCAGATGGGCCCCGGTGCCCTGACCCTCACTCAGGGCTGTCTCCATGGGACCTCGCTGAGCTAGACCTCGCGGACACTTCTCCAGCCAGTGAGGAATGATTTAAGGTTTGCCTTCTGGTGCTGGGACCTCACTCCTGACATCTCCTTCCAAGATAAGTCTGTCCTTCTCAGGGCTATGTTCCCTGCAGTGTGCTCAGCCATTGTATGAGCCAGGATGCTACTGTGCTTAGGAGTTTCAGTTCTTTATTTTTTTTCTTTTAGTCCATGTGCAGTTTTTCTATTAGGTAGGTTGCTCCTTACTTGGTCAAACAGAAGTGGGAAAATAGCCTAGTCGGTTTCTTACCCCGTCCTCTTAGCTGCTTTTGCCAATAATCCATCCCGTGGCTTTGCCAGATGGGATGTGTGTCCCGGGGTGCACTGGGAAAACTACTTGACAGTGCCCATCCTGAGGCTGCCTTGGCCTGGGCAGTCGTGAGGCTGTCCTGTTGTTACTGCAGAGTTGCACCCAGCTGCCGGCATTTGACCTCCTGGTCTGAGTTTAACAGGTCTACCCCTGCGGTCTCCCTGACATCAGCAGGATTAGAGGCTTGTGTGTCTGTGGTGTGCCTGGGAGTTTGGTAGAGGGCAAGACACTGCCCTGGGCTTTGTAAGGCTCTCTACCTTGTGGGATGGACAGACAGGCCGTTGCACCTCCAGCACGGCAATGGCTGAGGCTCAAAGGACTCTGGGAGCACAGGGACAGGGCATGTAACCCAGTGAGAGGCTTCAGGGAGTGCTGCCTGGAGGAAGTGGTATCTCTGCTGAGGTCAGAAGAAACAGAAATACAAAAGTATTTCAAACAGAGGGAACAGCATGTGCAGAGTCTTAGAGGTGAAAGGGAGCCTGGCACCTATGAGGAGCCAAATGTTTACTCTGGCCAGATCCTCAAGCATGAGGTGGTGGGTGCGGAGCAGTAGGGCCGAGGGGTGGAGGGGGAGACCTAGGGGAGGCCGTGCAGGCCTGAAGGCCGTGGTCAGAGGTTTGGGTGTCTGGCAGCTCAGCTCAGGGGAAATGGTCACCCAATATTCCTTGAATGTATAAAGGCTCATTGTAAGTGTGAGTTTAAGCAGGGGAGCAGCAGGTGCAGGTCTATCAGAAAGAGTTCTCTGAGGCTGGGTGCGGTGGCCGACGCCTGTAATCCCTGTCTGAGTCCCCCTCCCTAGGCAGGAGGATCACTTGAGGCCAGGAGTTTGAGACCAGCCTGGGCAACATAGTGATACCGCATCTCTACGAAAAGAAAAAAAAAATCAGCTAGGTGTGGTGGCATGTGCCTGTAGTCCCAGCTACTCAGGAGGCTGAAGCAGGAGGATTGCTTGAGCCCAGGAGGTCGAGGCTGCAGTGAGCTATGATTGTAGTGTTGCACTCCAGCCTGGGCAACAGAGTGAGACCTGGCTAAAAAAAAAAACAGGAGGTCTCTGGCCACCAGGAAAGTAAGAACAGAGACTGAGAGGCTGCAGGGAAGGCTGCCTCACCCAGAAAAGACACTCAGGCCTGGGAGGGTAAGTAGGACTCTATCTGAGAAGAAATACTTTTGCAGCCGGGCCCACAGCACTTGGTAGCTGATAACTTAAGGGGGTGCTCAGGGAGGAGAGGCGTCTAAGGATGACTCGGATTTCCAGCTGGCCAGGCAGTTGGATGCAGATGCCGTGTGTGGAGATGGGGGAGTACATTTGCCAAGAAAAATGGATTCTAAGTGCCAGCTGCATTGGTTACCAGGGAGAAGTGAGGAAGCCTGGGATCTTGATAGAAATACCCAGAGGCGAAGGGACACCCAAGTGACTGAACCAAGCCCCAAGCCTAATACACCTTCCTTTGGCACCTCTGATGGGAGCCCAAGCTCTCCCTGGCAGGAGTTAACTGGGGCAGGAGCTCTGGAAGGCACCACCCTCTCGGTTGTCTTGGAAACCCCAGCAGGCGTCTCCCTGGGGATTGCCAGGGGAACACACGCGGCCAGGACACGGCCAGAAAGAGGCCTCTGCTCCTGACACACTTGCCTGAGAGTCCATGTCTGCTGGAGCTGGCACCAGGAGACAGGCACCCACAAGCCCCGGGGCCACCAGGCAAGAACTGCCCCCAAGGGGAGCCCCTTCCCAGAAGCTAGCCCGAGGATATGTGGAGCCGCGTGCACCTAGAGGACAGCTGGGCAAGGCCAGACTCTCATGCTGCTGCTCCGTGTGAAGGGGCTTTTGTAGGGATGCCATCTGGGTGGGATGGTCTGCCACAGGGCCAGCAATGCTCACAGGCCAAGCCTGGGAGGTGCAGGGACTGTCACAGAGAAGGGTAAACAGGACTGGCTCCCTGGATGCTAGCGGCCAGAAACTGGACTGTGTTTGGGTTTTCCTGGGATCCTAGCAGCCTTGCAGACGGCACCCCGCAGCCTCTGGCCACTCAGCTGGTCCTCCCAACTCCATCATTGTCTCCTTGGCCGCTCCCATGCATAGCATGTCTCTGCTTCCTCTCAAAGCCTGGATCCAGTTCAGTGATGTTTCTTGATTGCCGATGAGGTGTGAGGCTCTCCCTGGGTTGGGGAGCCTGCTTCCTTCCTGCCCGCCAGTGGCTCGCTGTCTGGCTGGAGAGACAGGCAGACGGGCATCTTCTGCCAGGAGTGGAGATGGGCTTAAGCAGCAGTAGGGAAGGTTCCGGTGGGACCCAGGAGGAAGTTGCAAGGCTGGAGCCGTGCCCGACAGGCAGCTAGGGTTGAAATTCTGGATGGGTTATTTATTTCGTTTTAAGTCCAGGCTGGGGAGTCGGGGGAGTCCTCACTCTGTCACCCGGGCTATGTTGCCCAGGCTGGTCTCGAACTCCTGGGCTCAAGCGATCCTCCCACCTTGGTCTCCCAAAGTGCTGGGATTACAGGCGTGAGCCACCACACCTGGCCTAGAGTTGCAGTTTTCCAGTAGAACTTCAGCCAGTGCCCTCTTCCTTCTGTATCCTCATCTCTATATTGAGAATTTGTGCCTGGTATTTCTGAGCAACTATTCACACCCTGCCCATGAGGTGGGTAAACTCCAAAGTTTCTGCCTTGTCCACCAAATGCACAGGGACATAAACTCAGAAAGATGTCAAGATGTGTAGCATGAAAAGTGACGCACAGGAAAGTTCTAGAATCTTTTGGCAGTAGAGTTGGACTCTGAACCTGCTGGGAAGAGTCAGAGCACACTGCGCCCAGGCACCTTCCAGGATGGCCACAGTGCTGCCCCTCGCACATCTGTCCTTTGTTTCTGTCTCTGCGCCCACCCCAGCCAGGCCATCCGTGAACTACAAGAGGAGGTGTCCCGGCTCCGCCTAAGGCTGGAGGACAGCCTGCACCAGCCACCCCAGGGCAGCCCAGCGCGCCCAGCGTCTGCCTTGGACCACCCTGCCCGAACCCGGGACCGGCCAGCGGATTCCCCCGCTGCCTGGGGCTCCCATAGCAGCAGGTGAGGGACCCCCAGTCTGCTGCGTCTGGCTCTCCCTAGGCATGTGGACTCAGGCCTGCCACATCCCTCTCTTGCTCATTCACTCTGTCCTTCACTCTGATGTTTGTTCACCGTGTCATCTTTGATGCATGAGGGACACCTAAACCTGTGTGTTCATAGTAAAGTGCAACACAATGAATGTCCCTGAAGCCACCCCCCAACTGAAGAGCTAGCACACTTCCAGGTGCCCGTCTTTTGCCCGCTCACTCAGCAGTTATTCGTTTATGAAGACAACAGGAAATCAGCTGATTTCTTTTAGGTATTCCTATGGGCATGCACTGGGTGAGGGGTCTTATGGACATCGTCTCCAGAATCCCTCCATCAACCCTCTGAGGTCATTGCTCTTATTACCCCCATTTGACAGATGAGGAGGCTGGGGGTCAGAGAGGCTTAGAGCCATCCTCTGTGAGACTGACCCCAGAGTCTTCGGTTGTGACTTTCATGCTCTTCCTCCCATTGTATCGTGAGCATCTCCCCAGGCTGCCCAGCTCACAGTCCTCTTTAGAGCCTGCACACACCTTGTACAGTGGCATCGTCTCATTTTCCCTTTGCTAGTAAGTCCACGGAGAGGTTGTCTGGTGAGCCCGGAGGCAAAAAGCAGACTGTCCCCGCGGGTCGGTGGAGAGCCAGGTCGTCGTCAGTGCCTCGGGATGTGCCCCGACTGTTCCTGAGTAAGTGACACCTGCCAGGACTAATTTCTACAGACCAGTCAGAGCATGTTGGCTCAGCAGCAGAGACCACAGAACAGCATTCAAGGAAACCTGGAGAGCGTTGTGTGTGTTTGAGGCTGTGTGATGCTGGGAGCACAGTGTGCTTCTCACATCCTGAACACACTGCGTGGTGCTAGGAATGCAGTATGTTTCTGATGTTCTGCACACCTATTGTGTGGTGCTGGGAGCACAGTGGGCTTCTGACGTCTTTCACACTCACTGTGCGGTGCTGGGAACAGAGTGCGCTTCTAACATCCTGCACACCCACTGTGTGGTGCTTGGGGCACAGTGCACTTCTGACATCCTCTACACCTACTGGGTAGTACTGGGAGCTTAGTGCTCTTCTGGCGTCCAGCACACCCACTGTGTGGTGCTTGGGGCATAATGCTCTGACATCCTGTACACTGTGTGGTGCTCGGGACACAGTGCTCTTCTGACATCCTGCACACCCACTGTGTGGTGCTGGGAGCGTATGTTCTTCTGATGTCCTGCACACCTGCTGTGTGGGGATGTCGGTGAGGGTTTTGTAGCCATCATCTCGCACAAGATGGTCCTGCTACCCACATCCTGCAGATCAGGACGCTGAGCCCATGGAGCGTAGGGGGTGTGCCTGAGGGAATGCAGCTCTGGAGTCAGTGGCTGTGGTTCAGCCCCAGGTGAATTCTGCGTGCCCTTGGCTAAGTGGTTTGCCTGCCTGCACAGTTAAAGGGTCAGCTAACTGTGCGAGAACAACAGCACTGCGCTGTGGGACTGCCATAAAGGCACGTGACACAGCACATGCGGTGCCTGGACAAGCACTCAGCACAGGTCAGGGTCCTGGAAATGCCGACTGTTAGTCCTAAGGGCAGATCCAAGATGCAAGCCCAGGTCCCCCTGAGCCAGAACGTGCCCCACACCCCCTGCTGGGACTGTTCACCCACTCCCTGCCCTCCCATACCCCTCTCTTCCCACCCCAGGCTCGGAATCTGAGTCCCCCTCCCCCCGGCTGTTCTCCGAGAAGAGCAGGACCACTGAGGACGGTCCACGGGCAGCTCGGGACAGAAGGAGAGGGATGGGCAGTGCTGGACGGCCGGACAGGGTCACCTTCCGGGGCCACTACACAGGTAGGCAGGGTAGGACCAGGGGTGAGTGCAATGCCCAGGGTGGTCTCCTCCTCCATGGACCCAGGGGGCCATTCAAATACCATCTTCTATGTGTTCTGTGAAAACCAGCAGAGACCATGGCCTCTGTAACTCCTGGTGTATTTGTTCATTCATTCATTCGGCAGACACTTTCTGGTACCCCCCCCTTGCCTGGGCCCATATCTGGTTCTGGGAGGCACATTGAGAGGTTCATAGTCACCCGGTCTTTGAATGCAGGGTGAATGCTAAAAGCTGCGTCATTTGCACCTGACTTACCTTCTGCCTCAGGTTCCCAGAGGGCATCTGTGTCTCATGAACTGGGCACCTGCACAGAGTGAAGCTTGAAATGACTGCAGTGGCATTTCAGGCACTTAATATTAAAAAAATATATGTGGGCCAGGTGCAGTGGCTCAAGCCTGTAATCTCAGCATTTTGGGAGGCCGAGGTGAGAGCTTTGCCTGAACCCATGGGTTCGAGACCAGCCTGGGCAACTTGGCGAGACCTCATCTCTACAATAAATCAAAAAATTAGCCAGGCGAGGTAGCATGCGCCTGTAGTTCCGGCTACTTGGAAGGCTGGGGCGGAAGGATTGCCTGAGTCCAGCAGGTCGACACTGAGGTGACTGTGAGCAGGTTATGTGGATCTGGTCCCTGCCCTCATGGATCTGACTGCATAGCAGAGAAGGCAGTGACAAGGAAGCAATCACAGTGGGATGCCACAGGGTGGCATGTCTATCACTGGAAGGGCCGCAGACCTCAGGTCCTGGGGACCAGGTAGGAGACCTGGGTGCATCTTGGTCCCATGAAGTGTAGTGAGGGACCACAGAGGCTGAGGGGCCTGGGGCCCCCAGTGCCACATACGCAGCATGAAGTTTGAGCCACCAGGACAGCACGGGGGGGAAAAGGATGGTGAGCCTCTCGTGCTAGCTTAGGTGACATCATAATGAAGGTCTTGCAAGTGGGGACCCAAAAAAACCCAGATATTATTTATAAAAGATTATGTATTTATTTTTATGTGTTTAAACTTAAGTCACCCTCAAAATATTCTGTTTGATGCAATACACCTATTGAGACTGCTCAGAACTATCTATGAATGTCAATGTTGATGCCTTTTAGCACTTCTGCTGTTTTTTGTTTCACCTCTTCCACAAAGGCAAATTGTTCCCCTCTGAGGACATTTTTAATCCAGAAAAACAAAAAAAGCCGCCTGTCACAAGATCAGGTGAATAGGGAGGGTGGAGCACCGAGGTCATGCTGTTTTGGGCCAAAAACTGCTGAACACTCAGCGTGGTGTGAACAGGTGCACTCATAAATCACCCATCATGACATGGGCAAACGTGTTGAAGGAATCTCCCAAAAAAATTCACTGAAGCCGAATGCAGCCTCTCACAACACTAGCTGGTCCACGGATGCCGATGGGTTCCTAGAACACCTATCTAGTGGGGGAAGCCTATGCTACAAGGGACTCACTCTCTGAAAGGTAATTCTGTTTTTTGGGGGGTCCCCTCACAGTTGAGACTCAGGGAGGGATAAGGCAGGAGATGGCCGGGCTGCGTGCACAGCTGCAATTCTATCCGACCTGCTAGTAACATGGAGTACTTTCCTGCTGCAGGTGGGGGGTCGGGGTAGGAACATCCTACCCACCCCCGCTGCCTCACTTGGTCCTCCCAACAAGCCTGAGAAACTAGGATTAGCACCTTTTTTACAGCCACTCGAGCATGGGTGTCAATGCCCTGGCCCCACACCCTAGCCATTCAGATCCCAAGCAGCAGACTAGATCTGGGGAGTAGCCTCAGCCGTCATCTCTTATCACAACTTGACTCAGCATTTCTCCCTAGCCCGCTTGCAAATCCTGCCTCAGCCTGAGTTTGTCGTGGCTACTGTGTGTCCGGTGCTGGTCTGCTGGTTCTAGGATCTGAGATGAAACAGAGCAGTCTGGAGAGAGCTTACGACATACAGACCAGAAATGTGTATAGATGTGCATGTGTGTGTCACCCCCAGATATGTACATGTCCGTGCACATACATGTCGTGTCACACACAGGAAGAGACCATTAGAAGCATCTGGAGGAAGAGGAGGGAGGTCATTATACCAGAATCCCCCCACCCCAGTTCTGCATCTGTGCTGAGACTGGTACCAACCATTCCTGTCTCTCTCCCCAGGCCAGGAGTACCATGTCCTGTCCCCCAAGACCACCCCAAAAGGCAGTGGTGCAGTCGCCTGCCCACACTGCCAGCCCACCAGGACCCAGGATGCAGGTAAGGGATGGCACCTGGAGGACCAGCCAGGGCTGCCAAGGCCTTAGTGCCTTGCTCTCGGGGTAGGGTAGGCTGCACGTGGGCCTGTCCTGAGCTCAGTGGAGCTGTTGCCACCAACACAGGCTCAGGATTTTTCTGGCCGGCCTGCCATCACACCGGTTGTTCCAGGTGCTGCCGACTGAAGCCACCCTCCTTGATTTCAGAAGCCCCTGCTAGGTGGGCTTCAGGTATCAGGGAGCCTGGCCCTGGGGATGACGTCTTGTCTCTCCTCCATCCTCTCTTCGCTCTCATCCTTTCCCCACACCCCACCGGGAGGAACGGGGAGAGTGCTTTCTGAGAATCTGGGCACTGGATTCTGGTCCCAGTTCTGCCACTGACTTGCTGTGTGACCTTAGGCCAGTTCCTTGACTTTGGGCCTCGCGGAAGAAATGGTCCCTAGGCCTTTTCAAGCAATGGTGGTGACATGACTGATGATGAGCTGCCCTTTGTTAAGCCCTCTGTATGGAAGACACCATGTTAAGAGTTTGCATACATTTAGCCTTTCAATTCTACAGCGCTATTACGAACTAAGTACTCCAGTACTCTTGAAGTGCTGCAGTGCTCTTATTCCCATTTTTACAGCTGAGGACACTGAGGCTCAGAGAGATTAAGTAACTTGCCCAAAGGCACCCAGCTTACAACCGGTAGAGACAGGGCCCGAACCCAGGTCTTTGTGACTCCAGAGCCCCACCCCCTCATCCCCATGTTGCTCTGCCTTCGCTAGAGTCTTGACAGCCTTCTCCGTTCATTTGCTCATTCATTCACTTATTCATTCATTCATTCAGCACGTACCTGTATTGGACCCTAAGCCCTGTCCCCAAGGAACACATGATGAGGCAGAGGGGTCAGAGCTGGAATGGGCGCCCAGTGGGCTGTGGGCACAGACTCAGCCCAGGTAGGTGGGGAGGGGGGTGAGCCAAGGCCTGAAAGAGCAGCAAACCAGCCCAGAACTCGCCCAGGTGTGGTTCTGGGGCTCTGCATGGGAAGAAAGCAGTGGTACCCACTCCTGCTGCCCTAGGGCTCTTCCGATTCCTTGGCTCCCCGGGGACTGCTCTGGGGCCGCCCCTGTGAGGACAATGGGCCTGTCTCACTGTGGGGCTGTAGTCAGAGAGCCCGGACTTGGGATGCCAGGAGTGCCACTTCCCAGCTCTGAGGCCTCTTGGAGCCTCAGTTTCCCCACCTGTAAAGTGGAAGAATGAGGACAGTAGCTGGCCGGTGTCTTGTGGGACTTGATGAAATGACGCAGGAAGGCCCTTTCCAGAGGCCTGGCTGGCTGGACGCTTGCTCCCACTGTCTTGGCTGTCATCACCCAGACAGAGACAGCGCGTCCCCTCCGCAGGGGATCCCAAGGACAGCTCAGCACCCAGAGGCCAGTCTGGGGGCTCCAGGTCCAATGATGTAGACAGAATCCAGACGAGGCCCTCTTCTGACCTCTCTCCCTCCTCTTCCAGGCGGCGCTGCCACCAGCGACCCACCGGGGCCATCTCCCACAGATGCCCTTCGATGTTCCCTGTGTGGTCGGGTTGGGTCCCCCCCGCAAGGAGATGACCCGAGCTCAGCCACCTCTGGTAGGGACAGATGCTCAGCTCCTTCTCTTAGCCAGACCCTCGGCTCTCCTGGCCAGGTCTCGGGGACCTGGGCAAGTTCAGCCGGGTGGCTGCTCTTCTGTCTGGGACGGAGCAAATGGGGCAGTGGATTCGTTCCCCGGGGGAGGCACTCCTGGGCATGGGAAGCCCAGCATACCCTCTCACAGAGAGGAGCTGGGCAGACCCTCCATCCTCAACTGGGCCTGCCAAGGGGTCAGACTCTGTCTCTCTGTGATGTCCCCCAGCAGGCCCAGAGAACGCCGCCACGAGAAGGAATCCACCCTCCACCTCCAGCCCCAAGCAGAGGAGTAAGCAGGCGGGATCGCCACCACGGCCGCCACCTGGACTGTGGTATCTGGCGGCTGCGCCCCCGGCACCAGCCCCTCCGGCCTTTGCTTACGTCTCCTCGGTTCCCGTCATGCCTTATCCGCCAGCCACTGTGTAAGTTCTTTCTGACCTCCCCAGCCTCTTTGTCTCGATTTCTGAACATCAGCATTCAGACCTGTGTCAGGCCACAGACAGCCCAGATGCGGGGTACTCCAGTGTTTTACCTACATGCGGATAATGCACAGTACAAAGCCCAACACTCATGTAGTCATTCAACAAACCCATGTGCCAAGGGGAGTGCTTGGCACTGGGAACCCAGCCATGCAGGGGATTGGCAAGAGGACTCAGCCCTCTGGGCACTTACAGCTTTGTGGGGAGAAGGACCCTAACCATATTCTGCTTCCTTGTGGGTCTTCTCAGCAAGCAAGGGATGAGCACCGAGTTTTTAAAAAATAGCCCTTATTTTTTATGACTGGGTGTTGTGACTCATGCCTGTAATCCCAGCACTTTGGGGGGCTGAGGTGCAAGGATCGCCTGAGCCCAGGAGTTTGAGACAAGCCTGGGCAGCACACCGAGACCTCTTCTCTACAAAAAAAAAAAAAAAAAAAAAATCATAAAATTAGCTGTGAAGTTTCTCCCGCTGTCAGTCAGCAGGACTGAGCATGCCCAGTGACCGAGGCCAGGGCAGTTTAGAAAGCCGAGTGGGCCTGTGCTGCCCCCTGCTGGTCAACCACCATGTAGCCGGAAACTTCTGAGCCCAGAGGGATTTTTTTGCAGCTTCTGCCCTAAGGGGAGTTTTGGGTAACTTGCAGGACAAACTGATCAACAACTAAACAGAAAGTAAGGATGTGTAAGACTCAGTACAGACAGTCCCGGCTTACGACAATTCAACTTGTGATTTTTCACCTTGATGGTGGGTTTATGGAGATGTAACCCCGGTGTCATCCAGGGGCCATCTGTAGCCACACCAGATAGTCCCCAAGGGAGGGATAGGGGCGGCTATTCACTGGACTGGGTTCAGATGATGGTTATCGGCAGCTGCTGCTTGCTCGTTGACACAGATGGAGATGCAGGGAGTCGGATCTGGGGTGACTTCATGCCCCTGCCAGCCCTCCGAGCCAGGGCCACCCACGCCCATGTCCACAGGCCACTCACCATGCCAGGCAGCACAGAGCTCTCTGAATGTTCCCATTGGCTGTGAGCTTGAGGCAGCTAAACATGGCTGTTTTAGGAGGGAAAGCGGGGTCTGGGAAGGTGTCCAACTTGTCCAGGATCCCACGGCTGGCCCAGCTAGGAATGACTGGGATTCAGGGCAGGGCTCCAGGGCTGCTGAGGCCAGTGTACTCTGTTGCCTTGAGTCACTCGGCTTCTCTGAGCTCCAGTGTTTCTCATCTGTAAAGTAAGGATATGGTACCAGCTGGTACACGGGTACCAAAGGTGAGGATGCCAGCCTGGGCAAGGCACGAGGGTTAGCTATTCAAGGAACTGCCAGGCTGTTTTCCAGAGTGGCTGCACGATCTACATTCTCACCAGCCGTGTGTGAGCATTCCAGCCAACACTTGTCTATCTCTTTTTTTTTTTTCCTGAGATGGGATATCATTCTCTCGCTCAGGCTGAAGTTCAGTGGTACAACCATAGCTCACGGAAGCCTCAACCAAAGCAATCCTCCTGCCTCAGCCTCCCAAGTAGCTGGGACTACAGGCATGCACCACCATGTCCAGCTAATTTTTAATTTTTTGAAGATACAGGGTCTCGCTTTATTGCCCAGGCTGGTCTGGAACTCCTGGCCTCAAGTGATCCTCCCACCTCAGCCTCCCAGAACCCTAATTATAATCATCACCTTCTCCAGAACCCCATGCTTGGCCAGTGGGACCCCCATATGTTACCTCTCCAGTGCTGGGGCTTTGCTGCCAAGCCTGGGGTGATCTTGGTCTCCCCGAGATCTTTGTGATTAGGAGCTCCAGGAAGGCTGCAGGTCCTGTTTCATCATGGCATCGTAGCCCTAGAGTCTGGCACTGGCTGGCAGGGAGTAGGAGGTCCACTAATCACTATTAAATGAACAAGTAACTCACTGTCCTTGAACACCTGCTCTGGGCCAAGCACATTTGTTGTCTCCCTTCATCTTTCCATGGGACTGTACATAGTATTCCCATTCTTTTTTTTTTTTTTCTTTTTTTTTGAGTTCGAGTCTCACTCTGTCGCCCAGACTGGAGTGCAGTAGCCGCTCCCGGCCACCGCAGCCTCGACCCGCTGGGCTCCGGCGATCCTTCCGC
>NW_007246964.1:369782-377766 GCF_000164805.1 Carlito syrichta
GCCGCCCAGGTGGGTCTCGAACCCACGGGCTCAGGCAATCCACTCATCTCAGCCTCCCAAAGGTGCGGGATTACAGGCTGAGCCACCGAGCTCGGCAGTATTCCCACTCTTAAGGTGAAGAAGCAGGCCTAGCCAGTAGGGGCCAGGGGCCCAGCCGGGGCTTGGCACAGGGTGGGCTGGCTCCTCCCACCCCCACTCTCCCTCCCGCTCTCTACGTGGTTGACAGAACGCCCTCCCCTCCCCTCCCCTCAGGTTCTATGCACCCGCAGGAGCTACCTCAGCCCCCTCGACCCGGGGACACCGGCACTCTATCCAGCTCGACCCGGACGACCTGGAGGAGCTCAGCAGGGCCCTGAGCCAGGCCGCCCGGGCTGCTGAGAGCGTCCGCTCCGCCACTCGGCAGATGAGACGCTCGCTGTCGGCCGACCTGCGCCAAGCTCGCAGCCTGCGGGACTCCTGCCTCTTCTGACTCCCTGGGGGCCCAGAGACATAGGGGCGAGCACACAGGGACCTGGAGGTCCCATAGCTCCTCACCAAGAGGTTCTCCCTCCGGCACAGGCCCGTGCACTCCGCCCCAGTGTTTCCCAAGTGTAGGCCATGGTCACCAAGAGAAATGACTTCCCAGGGACGCCAGCCTCCTCAGTGACCCTGCGACCAAGGCCACTTTCGGGTCAGGTAGAAGCCCTGGCAGCCTCTTCTCCTGGTCCTGCACTTGGCCACCTTGGCCAATAAGAGCTATTTTATTTATATACAGATGGAAAGATGTTTTTTTGCCTGGGGGTCCTCCTTAGGAGGCCGGATAAGGGGGGAAAGAACCAGGGTTTCTGGAGCAGACCTGTCCCTGCCTGTGACCAGCCACTCTGGGCAAGCATCCCTGGGAAGGGGTCTCCTAGTGACTGGTGGCCAGTAGGGAGTTTTAGGATGTCGGGGCCCCAGGGTAACCTGTACCCAGCTTCTCCATGTCCACAGAGGCCTTTCCCGTGGCCCCACTGGGACGGAGACACTCTCCAGAGGGCTGGACACCACTCGCCATGGTCCCTCGGTACCTCACCGCAAGGCCTGGCTCCTCCTGGGATCCCAGAGGTGTCCCGCTAGCGGCCAGCTATCTGGCAGGCCTGGTCCGGGGCACTGTCTGTCTGTGCAGCCAGGCCACCTCCCGCTCCCCAACCCTATCGCAGCGCGTACCTCAGCCTTTCTGGAATGTGTGTGCATCGATGATGTTTGTATATTTGAGGCATTTAAAAATCTATTTTCGTTACGAGGGCTAATGAAGAATGAGTATTGATCTAAAAAAAAAAAAAGACAAAAAAAAAAAAAAAAAATACCCAAAGCTGTCTGCATCTGTGGTGTGTGTCATTGTGTCATTAACTTTTGGTTTCTAAAGTCAAGTTTGTGGGGTGGAAAATTCGACACCCAACCAGGCTCCTCCCACACCCCGCACCACCCAGGTATCCGCCTGGTGCTCTGCTGTTTCCCATCAACCCTTGCCCCCTCCCATCTCTCTTAATCATAAATCTTTTTCTTTTTCTTTTTTCTTTTGAGTCGGGGTCTCACTCTGTTACCCAGGATGGAGTGCAGTGGCACAATCAAAGCTCACCACAGTCTCAGCCTCTTGGGCTCAGGTGATCCTTCCTCCTCAACCTCCCCAGTAGCTGGGATCCTAGGCACATGCCACCACTCCCAGCTAATTTTTTTTTTCTGTATGGATGGGGTCTTGCTAAGCTGTCCAGGCTGGTCTCCAACTCTTGGGCTTAAGCAATCCTCTCACCTCAACCTCCCAAAGTGCTGGAATTACAGGTGTGAGCCACTACACCCAGTCAGAGCCATAAATCTCTCGACTGGAGAGGACTGCTAGGAGAGGCTGTCTGGCCAAGCCCCGTCTATTGAAGCCAGAGATGGTGTCCACAAAAGCACGGGCCTGGACTCTCTTTCCAGTGCACCTTTCAATAGTGAACAACAGCTGCCATTGACTGAGCACCGGCTGGGGCTCTCGGCACGTCCTGCCCCCCACGGTCCCCCCCACCCCGGACTCCCACCATGCCCCTATTTTACTGATGAGGAGAGTGAGGTTCCCCTGGGCCACCTGCCCAAACTGGTTTGGGAGACGGCTGAACTCGCATTTGACCCTAATGCTCACACTCCTTGTTCCACCACGATGTCTCCTAGCTCCCTTTCTTCTTCACCCGGCCTTTTTTCCCTCTACTCCACAGTGCACCTCCCTCATGCTCCCCCGCCCTTCACGACTCGTTTCTGTTCCATCCTCAGCAGGGTTGAAAATAGCATCTCAAGCCGGCCTGGTGGCTCAGCCTGTAATTCCGCACCTTTGGGAGGCTGAGGTGAGTAGATTGTCTGAGCCCGCTGGTTCAAGACCCGCCTGGGCAGCGAGACCTCATCTCTACAATAAATCAAAAAATCAGCCGGGCGTGGTAGCGCATGCCTGTAATTCCGGCTACTTGGAAGGCTGAGGGGAAGGATCGCCGGAGCCCAGCGGGTCGAGGCTGCGGTGGCCGGGAGCGGCCACTGCACTCCAGTCTGGGCAACAGAGTGAGACTCCAACTCAAAAAAAATAAAAAATAAAAATAAAAATTGCAGCCAGGCTCGGTGGCTCAGCCTGTAATCCCACACCTTGGGAGGCTGAGGTGAGTGGATTGCCCGAGCCCACGGGTTCGAGACCCGCCTGGGAAACTTGGTGAGACCTCATCTCTACAATAAATCAAAAATTAGCTGGGCGTGGTAGCACGTGCCTGTGGTTCCAGCTACTTGGAGGGCTGAGGCAAAAGGATCGCCAGAGCCCAGCAGGCGAGGCTGCGGTGGCCGGGAGCGGCCACTGCACTGCAGTCTGGGCGACCGAGTGAGACTCCAACTCAGAAAAAAAAAAGAAAATAGCATGTCGCTGAAAGCAACACTGAAATGGGAAGATTTCCTGCAGGTTCCGAGCCTCCAGGCCTCCCGAGCGCCCAGAGGCTGTTTCGTCCGCTGTGTTCCGAGGACCTCGGGAGCTGGGCCCAGTGTCCTCCGCCTTGTGCGGTGGGCACAGCCACAGCCCTGGGTGCTGAGCAAAGGCCGCTGGAATCTGGGGCCTGTGGGGCTTGGCTTTCGGAGGGGAGGAAATAGGGGCTGGTGCGTGTGGGCACCAGGTGTCGGGATAGCAACCAGCTGCACCCCCGGAATTGCCTGACGACCCCGCCCCGGCTTTTTGACCTCCCTCACGTGACGTGAGTTCCCAGTGGGTGGAGGCCAGCCCTTCCTCACGCGTGCCACTGAGGGGCCACACTGGGCTTGACTCCACCTCAAGGGTTTCACGTGGGCAAGCTCAGATGTGCGCTGGTTTGGGGAACCAGCCTCACCCCTGTGCGGCGTCTCCTTTTTCCGGGTCTCTCGAGGGACCACCTTGAGGACGTGTCCGTGGAGACACCCAGCCCCTCCGGCCCGGCCCCTCCCACCCGCCGCCTCAGACGGCCGTGGTGATGCACTGCGCACCTGAATTCTGGCCGCGTCCACTGCAGGCCTACTCAGGGTCCCCTGCCTCAAGTCTCTCAAGGGCATCTTCTCACGCCCTCGCCTGCAGGCAGGGCGGCGGGTGTTTTTTATTCATGACTAGTCAGCCAAGGTTCTATTACATTCTTTCTGTAAGAAGACAGGCCTTACAGTCGTCCAGTTTTGAAACTCACTTTTTGCTCTTATTATTTTTTGAGTCAGGGTCTCACTCTGTGCTCAGGCTGGAGTGTAGTGGTACGATCACGGCTCACGTAGCCCTGACTTTCTGGACTCAGGTGACCCTCTCTCCTCAGCCTCTTGAGCAGATGGAGGAACTACAGGTGTGCACCAGTCACCTCACCTGGCTAATGTTTTTATTTTTTGTAGAGATGGGGGTCTTGCTATGTTGTCCAGGCTCAGGTCAACCTCCCTCCTCAGCCTCCTGAGTAGCTGAGACTACAGGCGTGAGCCACCGTGCCTGGCCTTATTATTGTTTTGAATGGATACATGTACACATTTGCAGGGTACAGTATGATGTTGAATGTACCCAAAACAAAAATGTTTGAAGTGATAGATATGTTAATGACCCTGATTTGATGATTACACATTCTATACAGGAACAGCAGGTTACATCCAGCTCCTCGTCTCTGTATATGAGTTCAGATGCCCCTTCCAGGAAGCCTTCCCAGACTTCCCTGCTGTAGAAAGAACCTTCCTGGTGCTGGGCTCTGCATCCAGTGCCAGTTGTCCATCTTGGCACATGCACCAGCTCTTCCTGGCTGGGACAGGGGCTTATTCAGTGCCCAGCCAGGGCCTGACTCAGGCAGGCATCCACATGAATGAGTGTGTAAATCAGTGAATAAACAAATGACTACCAGCCAGATTGTTCCAAAGGCAGAATCTTTATTGCTGCAAGCGGCGGAAAGAACTGAGGTGTGGGGGGTGGGTTGAGGGATGACGATGGCCCCCCTGCCCGCAGTCCTGGCCCCGAACGGTGCCCTCCTAGGACCCCTCATTCTCATTCTTCCTCTCCTTGTCGTGCTGACTCTCCAGCGGCTCACACTGATCCTAGAAGACAGCGGGGAGCAGGGTGAGGGAGAACCCAGGAGTGGGGGAGGGGAGGGGCCCTCGGAGGGAACGGCAGGCACTCTGGCCTGTGGCACTCGACATGTCCCAGCCGGCTGGCTCTGGCAAGTCGCACTCCCTCTCGGCCTCGGCTTACCCGCCTGAAAGTGGGGCTCAAGCCCGTAAAAGCCAGCGGCATTTACTGAGCCCCGGTTACCCACTAGGTCCTGGTACCACCTCTCCCGATTCCTCACAACCACCACGGCTTTGCAGACGCTGCCACTGAGGCTTGGGGCGGCTGTGTGACCTATCCGAGGCCTCCAGCCAGTCCGTGGGGGAGGCTGGCCGTGGACCAGGGAAGCCGCCTCCAGTGGCCATGTTCGTCAGCCCTGTCCCAGGATCCCGGCCTGGGAATAGTTCTCGCCGCTGGAGGTCATGGGAGATGACCTCGTGGGTCAGCGCAGGGAGACACTTTTATTCTAGTGGCCGAGATAGTATTTCATATGTGTGTATATATAAATTGTCACCAGCTCATCAGCTCTGTGACGCTAAAGATACCATAGCATAGAACACCGGGCAAGCCTTTCCCTCAACACCGGTGTAAAGAGGGGTGTGGGGAGGCCTTTAGACAGGTGGTTCTCATTTATAGCCAAAATTGGGTGGCCCTGGGCTTGCTGCCATCTGGATGACACTGAAAGCCACAATACCAGCTCCCTGGGGCACGGCTGTTAGAAATGAGCAGGGAGCGGAGGCAGGGAGAAGACTAGGGTGCGTACAGTAACCTCTCAGCTCGTGCCATTCCCTCCTGCCAGCCTTTCAAGTCCTCCCTGAGGTCAAGGGGACTTTTCCTTCCTGGCTTCACCCACTCCTCATCGGCCTCGGAGGCCTCGGCTGTCCCTGCAGTGAGGCAGGTGCTTCAAAGCGGGGACCCGCCTGGCTGGGCTGCCTCAGGGGGCAGCTTTTCCTCTCTGGGCCTCTGGGGTCGGCAAAGGCGGAATGGTGGATTCCTTGCAGGTACCTTTTTCCAGTCCGTGTACACGGCTTCCGACTTGGGAATGCCCAGGCACTCGAGGGCTTTGTGGAACTCTCCCAGCTGCTCCTGGGTCGCCTCAGGCTGGTCAGCTGCAGCAGGGAGCAAGGAGGCCAGGGGAGGGGCTGGGGAGGGTGGGGATCTGGGGGCCCAGCCCCAGGGGGGTTGGACCCAGCGGGCGCGAGTCGGGGGCTGCTGAGGGGCCTACCGTAGAAGGACAGCCCCCGTTTCTGCTCATCGTCCAGGTAGGAAGCAAGCAGGAAGGTCCTCGGGTCCTTGAGGAAGAGCAGGTGGGCTACGTGTTCTCTGCCCGCCTCTGGAGGGGAAGAGGGCTTCGGGTGAGAACATGGGCGGCACAGGGTCCCCATCTCACAGGGGAGGGAGCCTGGGCGTGCCCAGGCCCACAGTCCATCCAGGAAAGCCTGGGGTGTCCTTAGGCTTCTGTGTGCCCCCACCCATGCACCAGGCCCTACGCCGATGAAATTCTGGAGCCCCGTGCGGACCATGGCTGTCAGGACAGATGAGGGAAAGAGGCCAGAATGGAGCCTCGGGGTTGCGCGATGGTGCCAGCTCAGCTCCATCGTCCACTGTGGGGCCCCGACGTGTGTCGGCCCTGCAGTGGTGATGGGGACAGAGAGAGAGTCACCCCCTGCCCACACACGGGCTTCCACCTGCAGCTTCCAAAGGGTCTTCAAGAGGGGTTGAGAGAGAGCCAGGTCTAGAGCCGGCCTTGGGGTCTCAATCCTAGTTCTAATGACAAGCTGTGTGACATCAGGGATTCTACTTGATGTCTCTGTTCTTCCGGTTCCTCCTCTGATCATTGCAGTGTTCCCTGAGGGTCGTTTGTATGAAGTGGACTGGTGCGTGGAAAGCACTTCCAGCCGTGCCTGGCACACAGTAGAAGCTCAAAAGGGTCAGTGCTGATTTCTTGTGCCTAAAGGCCCCAGGACCTTAGCCCCAGTCCCGCTTCTCAGGCTGGCCCACCGCAGGCCCCACGGCAGACCCAGCTGCCTGAGGGCCAGCCCTTACCGTATCTGGAGAGGGTCCCATTCTCCCGCTGAACATTCAGGAGGCTGACGTTATAGACGCACTTGTCCCCGCTAGAGCCAGACCGAAGGGGGAAGAACACAGGAAGACAGTCAAGGAGGGCCGGACAGCTGCCCACCGCCATCCAGGGGCAAGAGATGCCACAGAGGGGAAGGCCGAGGCCAGGAGCTGAGGCAGGGGTGGGCCGGAAGGGGGTCTTACACGGTCATGTACTCTCGAAGCAGTACTGTGTCTTCCGTCTGGTTGGCGGTGAAGTAAAAGAAAGCTACCTGGATCTTCTTGGCCTCCTCCTTGTACTCGGCGTCTTGATAGGACGAGCCGATGTAAAACCACTTGTGGGAGATCTGGGAGGGGGCAGTAACCGGTGAGGGACGGGCAACCCGGAGGAGACTCAAGCAGTTCCCTCCCTCCGCTTTCATGTGGGGAGACCGAGGCCCCAGTGGGGAGACAGGATCTCACGCTCAGGGTCAGGCATCCCCCACAGGCACCCCCCTCCAGACCCAGCACAGGACGGTCCCCTGGGAGGGACTCCACGGGAGGCTTCTGAGTTTGGAGGCAGGCGACGGCCCCAGAGTCCCCTGGGCTGCTCTCCGCTTCACCCCAAGGTCCCAGCGGTGGGAAGGGCAGAGCCAGGAACAGAGGTGGACCACAGCCAGCAGTGGGGAAAGCCCGTGGGGTGGAAGGAGACGCCCCACACTCGGGGGTAGGGCCAGCCAGGCACTCACCCGCTCCAGGGTGGCGTTGGTGATGGGCCCCACCGTCAGGTTGGCACACACGGGGCGCTGGGCGTCCAGCAGAGGCAGGAGGCTGAGGGCCGCGAGAACCCAGGGTAGCGCCATGCCTGAACGAGGAGGTAGCCGGAGCCAGGCCGAGTGAGCGGCCCGAGGCTGCTGTGACCTTTATAACAGGCTATGGGTGGTCATCTGGAGCCCAGCCAGGGTTTGCTTTGTAAATCAGTGGCACAATCCCGCCAGCGCTTGGGCAATGACTTGCACAAAACCTTCCCCAAAGGCTGGCTGCAGGTACAGCCTCCGAGCCCAGGGCTTGTTGGGCTCCTGACCCAGAGAGGTTACAAAGGCCCAAGAGTCTGGGTTGCCCAAGGTCAAGGTGGGTGTGGGGCTGGAGTGGCATTAGTCAACACGTGTGAGTCCATAGATGCCAACAGAGGGGCCTCACTCAATAGGCTCTCGTCTTTTCTTTTTCTTATTTTGAGTTGGGGTCTCACGCCGTCGCACAGGCTGGAATGCAGTGGCACAGCTACAGCAGCCTCCAACTCAGCCTCCCAGATAGCTGGGAGTACAGGTGTGTGCCACCACATCTGGCTAATTGTTTGATTTTTTCCTTTCTTTTATTTTCTCTCTCTCT